>NC_137980.1:46314634-46493253 GCF_963924665.1 Micromys minutus | reverse complement strand
TTTGTGTCTTATTACCCCCTTTGACTTGTCAGCTGCAGACTCTGCTATTTAAAGAAAGGAAAATATGGCACAGCTGCCTACAAGAAGCCCCCATTAAGCACACTGTATACTCAGAATATGGCTCAATATATTGCCATAATGAGTTAAGGATGGTGGATAAAATGGCAGACTTGGCTAGCCATTCCTCAAATTCTGGGTATCCTGGGATCTGTACCACTCAGTTAGGATGCCTGGATTTAAGTCCACATCAGCAATAGGACATGACAAGAATCTACCTCTGAGCCATTCATTCCTTATCCATTGCACATGGTAACAAAAAGGTAGTATCTAAGGTAAATTCCAACTTGAAGATTCAATAATTAACCTTTATATCAACTTGCACACATTGTCCACAGGCATATTCATTGGTACAAGTCTCATAGAGAATAATTTAGAAAGAGTCCAGCAAACCTAAACCTAGGAAATTATGCTAAAGATATAGATACATAGTGAAATGAGGTTTGGACAAGATTATTCGTGGAAATATTATTTATAATTAAAAATAAGTCTAGGAGCTGCCCAATGGTTACCCACAAAACCCCACTAAACAAATGGAGGTGCATCTGTACAGTGATTTTTTTTAATTTTAGAGAGAACAACAATCTATGTGTGTCACAAAGATTTCCAGACACATTAAATAGGAAAATGGAAAATTCAAAGAGTTGTGGAATATGCTCAATTTGCACAAGCAAACAAGGTAATGGAATGATTCTTTTAATTGCACTGTGGGGTGTGTGTGTGTGTGTGTGTGTGTGTGTGTCTGTGTGTGTGTGTGTGTGTGCAAGAGAGAGAGACAGAGAGATAGAGACAGACAGAGAGAGAGAGAGAGAGAGAGAGAGAGAGAGAGAGAGAGAGAGAGTCAGAGACACAGAAAGTGATGTGTGAGTCACAGCCTATATCTAAAAGGCAAAGGAAAACTTCCAGCATTCAGTTCTTTCTAATAAGGGATTCTGAGGCTAGAACTTAGGTCATCAGGACTAAGTAGCAAACAGTTTTACCCTCTAACCTCAAGAATGAGGTTTTGATTGATGTAAACATTATATGCCTCTGGAAAGATAAGAGAAAATGATACAGAGACAAACATGTGGCTTGGGTAAAACAAATAGAGGGATCTCTGGTATATACTTTTTGGTGTGGCATTTGAGTTTGAACCACATAATATTGTTAATAATATATTATTAAAACTTACCAACCAAGAAACCAAACAAGAGAAAAATACCATATTCAATTTTAAGCTCCCAACAGCCAAAATTGGAGTTAGAATCCAAAGCATATTTCAAGGATTCAGAAGACTATAGCATCATCTTCCTGGTGCCTAGCACAGGTGTCTTGGGGTTGGCTGCTCTTTCTTCTCCTTCTCCATGCACACTGTGCAACTTGGCTTCCCATCATCTTCTTCTCTTTGATATTCTAATGCCTTACCTTCTACTCTTAGACTTTTATTTTCAAGTATTTTGACAAATGTAAAAATAAGAAAAAAAAAATAACTGTGAAGAAGGAATCAGAAATGGGATCTAAGCAGAGCTCCAGTTGGTATGTAGCTGCTGCACACACCACTGGCATCTTAAGCCTCAGTATGTCCACTAGATCAGAGGCAGCTGTGGGATGCATGATACCTATGCCCCATCTCTCCTGGTGTTCTCTTTTTAGGATTCTGAGAAGCTCATAGAATAAGAAAAAACAACATTTACCCTGAACAGCTACCAGACATATACTTGCTCACTCTATCAAACCTGATATCTATCCTCAGTAGATTAGCGAATGTTTAAATGGGGTGGGGATGTGGGTCAAAACAATACATATTGTCTATGTACCAATTTGGTGTTAGGTGTTGTACTTGAAATGAAGGGCACAACCATAAACAAGACACAATCCCACCTTGATATAGTTCCTACTATACCATGGCAGATGGCAAAAATGATGACTTCACCTTGTGCTACAACAAGAACTTCTGCATCTGAACATGATTGCCTGACAGATACTAGGCTTGATATCCTGACAAAACAATTAATAACCTACAAAACAATTTGAGTTTTAATTTTTTAGCATGAGATTTTGGTCACTAATAGAAGAAAAATACAGATGCATTTGGGTTTAGGGCAACTTCCTGCCTGAGAGAACTCTGCAGAAAGATGGTGTCCAAGGACAACATGGCAGTTGTCATTGCACTGAGGAGACAGACTGGAGTCCAAGAGATGGTGTGTGTGTGTGTGTGTGTGTGTGTGTGTGTGTGTGTGTGTGTGTGTGTGTGTGATTTTGACATTCTTTAAACAGTGGCTGGTCTGTACATATGCGAAGAAATATTATATCAGTTCTAACAAAGAGTAGGTAACAGAGACTTGTGAGCTGAACAGTAAGACCAGAAGGTATATGGTACTTGGGAACATTGCAAGCATGTTCATCCCTTCAGGAGAGACTCCACTTGAGACTCCAGAAAGAACAAGCCACAGTCATGGGTACCATGTCTAAAAGTAAGGACTACGTGTGAAAATGACTGACAAAAAACCAAAACAGATATATCTTAACAAGAAAGAAAACAACCTTGACAGGTTCAGGAGGACATGCCAAGCAATTTAACTGCCTGCCAGGATACAATTCAATACCCTTTAAAGAAAATTGACATAAATCAGATTGCCTAAAGCATATTGTCTGAGCTCCTTGTGAAGAAATAGGAAGTAAAATAATAATAAACAAAAATACTGGGGAATAAACAGTCCCTCAAGATGACTGAGAAGTTAGAATCTGCAGATGAAAACAAATAACTATTATATATGTAATGGGAGAGTGAGAAAAAATTCAAAATAGTAAAAGAACAAAAAAGAGCAATAGAAGGGGAACAGAAAGTTAAATGGGTAGACTGGTGGATAGATGGATCAATAGATGGATGGATGGGTGGATGGATGGATGGATGGATGGATGGATGGATGGATGGATGGATGGGTGGGTGGGTGGATGGATAGATGATACAATTCCATAACTAAAAGGTGCCAAACCCAAAACAAAAACTTTGTTCTGGTGTTAATAGAAACTTTTCTCTACAACAGAAAAAGAAAGTAATAAAACATTTAAATATCAGTAGAAATTACTTAACCTTTTCACTGCAGAGTGAAAAAGACTTAAAGATACAGAGATAGTGAGACTTAATGTGCCAGGCAGTATCATGTGATCTAAAGTGTATAGTTGTCTAGTATTTATATATGTCATGAAGACAAACTGAAAAAGCACAGGTAGAAAAAGGCACATAAAGAAATAATAGGGTACAGATCCAGCACGTTAGTAGATCATTTGCCTAGTCTGCACCAGGTCCTGAGTTCATCCTCAGTACTAAAGAAAAACAAAGGATTGTCACCAAGGATGATACCCAAAGCAAACAAAAATGAAGTAAATGAACCCTTACAGCACCCCTGGAAAGGTTGATATAGCAACATTTGTATACTGTTTCAGAAATGTGGAGAGCTGAAGCAGGAGGAGCATTTGAGTCCTAGAATGTGAGAATAGTCCAGGTGGGCCAACATGATGGATGGGTGGGTAACAGTCTTTGCCACCAAAGATGAAACCTGAGGTCAATGCCTCATGGTATAATGAGAGAATGAACTCCTAAGAGTTGTCCTCTGACTTTCATATGTACAAAACAGTATGTGTGCACACACATTTATTTACATGTGAATAAGAATACAGTAATGCTTAAAAAACAGCCTTGACATTATATTAAGATTCTATCTCTTATCTTAATGGATAAGGCTTTATTAAGGTTCATAGACCTGAAATTTTACTTTTGGTAAATAGCAAGTGTTCTCAAAATTCTTATAGAGAAAATAAAAATTTTGGGTCAAAATCTCAAAGTTTTTATTTCCTCTTAAAGTAGTTGACATGCTTGTCAACATGTATAAAGAAGTACACAGGACACCAAACAGTTAAGACAAAATCTAGAAAGAGTATGGATTATCAGATAGCACAGCCCCTTTTGCACATGTTACTGTGTCTCTAACACTATTCATAATACTTGTTAAGTCCATATACAGCAGGATGTGTCCTATTACACTTCTGTCCTTCCTATAAGAATCCATAGTTTGGGTAGCTGCTCTTTCCAGAACAGAGATCTGACATGGCCTGACTCACAGCTTAAACAGAGACAGGTTGCCAAGCTCAGAAACTATCTGCCAACATCTAGCAAACTCACAGATATGTGAGATAATAATTAGCTGCTGTTTGGTTTTATGCTTAAAGAGTCTTAGGATTCACATGGAATTCAAAATATAATGTACATTAATCATAGCCAAGGCAGTGAGTTATATAAACATTAATAAACAAAGCTATCAACAGAAAAGAATGAGAGATTTAGTTAGATATGAATTCACATAGTTACAGTCTCATAACATTTTGCAAAGGTCTAACTACAACAAATGGAGGCAACAATACTTTTGTAATCATACACTATCAGTTGATATCCACATGGATAAAATGGGCCATCATCTCCATATAATATCTCACTTTAAAAGATATTCTTAGACAGATTACATAGGCTTGTGTGTGAAATGTGGAATAATATGTCTTCTAAAATAAACTAAGAATATTTTATCTCGAAGAATAAAATTCTTTTTTAAAGTGACTAAAATCAATAAAGGCAGAAATATATAGCTAGTAGATATTAAAATCAATATTTTTAAGGACATGGTTTCATATATAAGATAGATAGATAGATAGATAGATAGATAGATAGATAGATAGATAGATAGACAGACAGACAGACAGACAGACAGGTAGGTAGATAGAACATCAGATAGAATTTCTCTCAGTATGTCTGTGTTAAGTTGTTCAATCCAGCAGTCTTCAGTATAATGCAAGTTAAAACCACAGTGAGCTCTCCCCATATACCTAACATTGCAAGATTGTCAACAATAACCCATTCTATCTGTTGGTATCTGTTTAATTCAGAATAGCTCCACTCTTGGTCATATAACTAAAGAAATAAAGTCCAAGTACTCTACAGACAAATACATACAGAATGATCATAACAGTGGTGTTCAGTAAATCTAAAATAGGTAGCAAGACAAGTCTTAAGAAGAGAGTGTAAATGTTTTGTATATGTACACAATGCCACTCTATGTAAGAATAAAATAATGAATGCACAAAATACCACACACAATGAGCTAGACTCACAAATACTGTTTTTAATGAAGAAATAAGGTAGTAAACACACATACACACATACACAATATGGTTGTCCTTATGTCTATGTATTCAGTTATGATTTATGTTCTTTTATGTACTTACATTCTTCTTCAAAATCAACATTTACCCACAGACATATACTGCCCTACAAAGCCATTGCAAGAATCAAGTTGAGGACTGACAAGACTCAATATAAGGATTGTGTAATGATAGTAAAGATTCTTTCTAGAGATAAAAGATAAAATGTCAGGACCACATTGATTGATTAGATGTGAAGATGAGGTGAGATAGGAACTTAAAATGAATCTCAGATTTCTTTCTGGTATTAGAGGTGAAATAAGTAGGGAGATCATTAATGGAAATCAAAACTATAGAAAGAAAGGGTTCAGCTGAAGGTGCCTGTGGTCATTCTGAAGAATGTCTCTGGCAGGTAATTAACTAGAAGTTTGGCAGAATTGTCCAAGCAAGAGAGATGGCTATGAGAGTCATCAGCAACTCTGGTCATAATTAAAATAATGAGACTGGATGGGATCTGTCATAGAAACACCATGAAGCAAAAAGCACCATCAACTGCTGGTATGGAGCCAGTACTCTGGGGATCTGACATTTTCGAGAAGAAACCATGTGTAGGGCAGACAAGTTTCAACTGGAGAAACAGGGACAAAACCAAAAGACATCAGTAATGGGGTCCCAGTTCTGAAGGGATGCAAAGAGGTGCCTGTGAACTTCATTTCTTACAAAGACTGCCTAGAAGGCACAAAGTTAGATCTCAGCTGTAGTCCTCAGGCAAGTGAGCCTCAGTTTCTTCAGTGATATAGTGTGAAATACTTAGCATCTATGTTAAAGGATATCAGGAGAAATAAACAGAACAGTTCATTTAAAGTGCTTAACAAATAACAAATAGTTGTGAGCTACAGCCACCACAATCGTCACACTGATAAATGAAGTAAAAGGTTCTTTCTCAGGATGGAGGACACAGGGATGTGTTATAGGCTAGGAACAGTGATGAAATCACTAATTGCCCCTGACAGGAGAAAGCAGAAAGGAAAGGCCTCAGGACCGCAGGAGCATGAAGGCACATGATACACTGACACAAGTAAGAACGCACGTGGACATTGGCACTCTCACAAAGTGATGAATGCTGCATAGGATGAGTGCAACCCTACCACGGACATTTGTTGTGTACTGACCAGCACGAGGACAGACTCCTTAAATTTTGGATAATCAGTGCTGGTAGGAGAGATACTGAGGAAATAAGTTTCATTTCTTCACCTGCCAATCATTTATTCCCTCATATATTGAGAAAGACACCAATTTTCTACCAGGGAACTTAAAGAAGTAAGTTCTTATCCTTGAAAGAAAACCTTCCTCTAGAATGTTGACAGAAAAAAAGAGGAGGTGAATATACATTGATCATTTCCTCTCTGCCAAACTAAGTTTATGTGCACAACAGACATTCAGTGTGTGTGTGTGTGTGTGTGTGTGTGTGTGTGTGTGTGTGTGTGTGTGTGTGTGTGTGTGTGTGTATTCATCCTTTAAGATCTAAGTGACAAACTCAAGGACATGTGATAGTAAGTGTCAGGGCCAACAATTGGAAAATGGAGCCACATTTAAGCAAGAAATTGCAGAAAGTAAGATGGGTGTCACAGATGCACCAGCTGTTGTTAGAATTATGGAGAACTCAATGAGGAAAATACCATATGGATTAGAAAAGAAGAGGTTGACCAGAACTCTGGTATTACCTGGACATATGCACCAACAGCATACTTGCTGCACAGAGAGAATTCGGGAGTCTTACTTGCTTTCCCATCTTCCACACATGGTTTCATCTTGAATGAACACAATTCATTCTAATGACCAAAGTTAGACTGGATTTTTGCCAAGCTTTCCCGAGTCCATGGAATTGTCCTTCTGCACTGTCAAATCCCCAGATTGCATACTTAGCAGCTGTTTTAAAGATATTTTGTCAAAATTGCATGTCATATAGACACAGAATAATTTGTCACGGGCATTTTTACATCTGGCTGACTCCAATCAAATCATCCAGGGATTAGGTAAAAACTTACAGTTTTTTTAATCAGTTTTAATTACTTAAAACAATTTCAATGGCCATTTAAATCTCTTCCTCCCTACCCCCTACATATTCAACACAGAGTTGCAGAAATAATAGAGAACAGATGGCTGAAATATTTAAGACTTTGATTTTAAAAAAAAACAAAAAACAGCCAAGAAAATACTTCATTTATTTTTTTTTCAACTTAGAAGTAACTGGTTTACAAGAAAAGGACTTCTTTGCAATACCTAAATTTACTTGAAAAAAAAAAAAAAAAACACATTTAATCTAATTTTTACCGAAATGAGGGATTTCTCTTAGCTCAATGTTGATTGGAACTACCTGACACTCAAGGGAAACTCAGAAGAGCCTGTTAATAGTGAAGCATTGAGTAGTGAAAGCTGATGATTAAGGAGACTCCATGAATCCATCTTAACAAAGGAACCAGGCACAACTAGAGTTGAATGAGTGTTTGTGTGAACTTGAGCTCATTCTCAGGCTATGCAACTTCAAATATGCTGAGGAGCCCCTGCCGTTGGCCTAATACAGTCGACACAAAATATTCAGCTTCTAAAGGGAGCTGAAAATGTGTCCCTAGGTGTTTATATTCAGTTTGTTTGTATTCCTCAAAAGGGTCATATGCCAGAAGCATAGGCCTCTACAGATGGAGGGACATTAAGAGTTGTAAGGAGATGACTAGATAATTGTTTAAAAAAAAAATACTCTTGGTGTTGTACAAAGGGACACATGGAAAAAAAATTCAATAAGTTGATTTCTTTAAAAAAATAAAATGGGTCCCCAAACTCAAGCCAGGCTAGCAAGCCCATTTGGCCAAAATGGCCTCTATCTTTTATCCCTGCTTTAATTGGTGGATATGTTTCATCCCTTTAGTGGGAACTGGATTCCATAGTGGGACTGTATTGACTAATAAGCACAGGAAGCTCTGGATATATTGAGTCTTGTCAGGCTAACTACCTCTAATAGGAGAAGGCCTCCTCATATCATTAAGGATGCTGCCTAAGGAATGAGATAATTTAATGCTGGTCATGGAGAATGGGTTGTTTCCTTTAAGAATGAATTGTTATATGAAGGGCATGACTATCTGTTCCCTCTGTGGTCTTTGACTTCCTGATTCAGTATGTTATCTTTCTTTGCTTATGTTCCTAGCCACATTGACAGCCATCATGAGAGCTGTTCAGAAGCGTGTGACCAAGTCCCAGATCTTTAAAACTGTGAAGTAAATGATCCTTTCTCATTCAAACCCCTCAGCCTTGGGTGTTTGTTAGAGCAACCGAAAGCAGATGAATGTGCCAGAAAAGGAAGGACCTGGTTGGAGGCTGACATCTGGATTCTGCAGAGGCCATCATGTCCACTTTCGAAGGAGTCCTTCGAAAAGGAGAAACTCTAAAGGAAGAAGTGACATTCTGGGGTAGAATGCCCAAAGCTTCTGATGGAAACATGGATAAAGCTACTTCATCCATCTAGTAGTTCTGAGTTCCACATCTCTCATGCTAATCAGAGAAGATGCTGCTAGAATTTACATGAATAGCATACTAGGTTGTTGATTATAAACACAAATCCTTGGGGTCCTAAGCTCTAGATCCAGCACACAGGCACACGCTCACACATTCGCATGCAAACTTTCACACACACACTCAAACATTCACATGCATACATTCACACACAGAGACACTCAAACACTCACATACTCACACTCATATGCACACATCCTCTCTCTCTCTCTCTCTCTCTCTCTCTCTCTCTCTCACACACACACACACACACACATACACACACACACACAGAGAGAGAGAGAGAGAGAGAGAGAGAGAGAGAGAGAGCACTAACTAGCTGTATGGCCAGGAAAAGCCACTTAACCTTTCTAGGTTTGTTTTCTTCATCCTTTATTCTCTCTTATACAGTGTTCAAAATATTTTAAGTTCATGCTAGGCATAAAAGTGCCAATCACAAAGAACAGACTGTCTCAACTCAATCTCCAGTACTTCACAAATACTTCATTGAGGGAGGAGCCTCTAATCAGTGCTCTGGACCCCTCTTGTATTTTGTGTTGTTATCTCTCAGCCACCCTGTCTAAATTACTTTAATTTGGTGACAAAGACCCTCCTCTGTTACCATAGCACAGATAAGGCCTGGCTCTGCTGTTAAGAGTGCTTAATCAACTTTGGGTGGGTAATAAAGATCATCTTTCTGGATAGGAACTGTGGTATTGTCCATAAACCCATGACTTCTTTGGTGCCAACATTCTCAGGTTCCCAAGCCAATGGGTGTGGCCACTGAAGTTGAGTTCCAACCACTGAAAAGAGCCCTCACACTACCTTTCAGGCTTTGCCTAGCAAAACAAACAACAAAAATAAACTGGTCGCTAGATATTTGATGCAGCAGAGAAGATGTAGACAAAAGATAAGAAGAGCCTGGACCCCCCAAGTCATCATACAAAGGAGAGGTTCCATTAAGTGGTAAGCTTACCTTCATTTGAACCACTAGGTATTTGTCGATATTTCTATGCTATGGAAGTTGCCTATAGTAAGCACATCTCTAACTGTAGTGTGCAGGGGGATCACAATGAAGGGCTGGTCTTACCACAGGATGTTAAGCTACAGCAGAGTTTCTGATTCTATACATCTAAGGTTGGCTTCAGGCCTTGGAGTTCCCAATTATGTATTCAGGTGATGCTGTTGCAGAGAACATTTTGATCATTGCTGAGTTTGCCTAACAGATTTAGGATCACCACTTACAGGAGCTGAGCTTGGGTGACTGTTCACCCACCATGTTATTCTTGATGTTCTGAGCTCACAGCTTATCTTTGTGAGAAGACACCTAAGAAAATACAAAACTGAAAAATGGTGACAAGCATCAAATGAGAGGAATGTGGGACTGAACTATTTATCGCGTCTAAGCAAGCAGCACTCCTCCAAGGAGAGTGCAGTGTTTGAGCAACAGAAAGATGCAGCATCTGCAAGTGTAAAATGATGATGTCAAGAACAAATGTTGCTCTGATCTGAACAGAGAGACAGATGTCAATGAGGTTCTTAGAAATGATGTAATGAAGGTTGAGGCTAGAACCCAGAGTGGCAAATTGACCTTAAAAAAAGCAAAGAGCCCTGGCAATGTGGAAAACAGGGTTTTCTCAGGAAGGGTGTATTTAGGGAGTTAGGACGGAGGCTGGATAGGACTGAAGCAAGTAGAGGGTGATCCATTTGAGTTGGGGGAGGGGGCTGCAAATGTAGCTACAGGCCTTAGTGGTGCAGGTCAACGCAAGCTCTGAGAGGCACGCAGGAAGCACCTGGGAAACTTCCAGATCAGTGACTGGCAAGGGTGGAGGACTGAGAGGAGCAGCTATGCTTTCCTGCAAGATTCTATCTGAACAAACAGATACACAGCAATTCAAGAGGGACAGGAAAATGAAAGTAGCTTAGAGAAAGAGGGTCTGCTGGAATAACGTGGAGAGTAAGAGTGGTTGGTTCATATAATCTATAAGATCTTGGGGCTGTCATCGGAGGAAAAAATGTTCCTATGTCATTCTTATCATGAAATACTTACATGGAAAGAGGCACTTGAGCTCTGTGTACCCATGAATGTTCTTCCCCTTTCATCCCCGTTCCCCATCCCCTATGTCTATGTCCTCACTCCCCTTCTTTCCCCCATCTCTCCCTTCTTCCCTCCCTCCCTCTTTCTTTCATCTATCCTCCCTCCCTGTTCCTCTCCTCTCTCCCCTCTCTTCTCTCTCTCCCCCTCCTCTCTTTTTCCTCTCTTCTCCCTCCCACTTTCTCCTACCCCTCTCTCCTTTCTCTCTCCTTCCTTTCTGTCCCCCCTCTCTCTTGTTTTCTCTTTTCTCCCTCTCTTCCCCCCTCTTGACTCTCTCTCCCCTATATCTTCCTTCCCCATCTTTCCTCTGTCTGTCTCTCTCTGTCCCCCCTCTCTCTTCCCTCTCCTCTCTCTCTTCTGCTTCCTCTCCTCCTCTCCTCCTCTCCCCTCAACCCCTCTCTCTCATACAAATACACATCCAGGTATACTTTTTACCTCTATCTCTTGGTTTTACAGATACTTCCCTCCATCCATCTGTCAGGTAGATCCATTTCACTCAGTCTTTGAATTCCATTAGATGAATCCTTGCCCTCATGCCTGACCATTCAGAGATTACCTCCAAAATTCCCACAAGGTTCACAATCTTGTATCTGTCTTCGTGTACCTCTGAGACTGCCTTTGGTAGTCACTAATGCCCCTGTAATGTCAGAAAGCCTTCTCTCTACCTTCTTTGCAGTGTCCAGTCTCTCAGACAACCCTTAAGAACCTCTTCAATTCCTCTCCCTTGGCCCCTTCCATATGCCCACCAAGCCTAGCATTCCTAAGGCTCCTCCAGATCTGTAATTCCTTTGAGCTTCCTCATCTGCCAGGAAAAGTTCAACCACTCAATAAGGCAGCATCTTGGATACTATAGGGTCTGTAAATCTCTTGATGAATTTGGTAACATTCCAATGCTGCTTCAAAAGATAGAGGGGAAAATAATTCAACATTTCAAGTTAACTCTAATGTGCAACAAATAGTGTTGGCCTCAAACAGGTATGGGTATAGTCATTTGTATTGCTTACCCTGAATTTGAGGCAGCCTCACCCATGGAGCACACTGCCAGAACAGCTCTTGCTGAGTCCACTGATAACCCTCTTGGGTGTTTACACCAGTCCCCTTGACTCATAGAAACAGCCCCCTCTCTTGCCGTCTGATGCTGCATCTGGATTTCATGAGCTGCTGGTATCAAGTCTGTGTTCTTTCTAGGACCTTCCTCCACAAAGAGAATGTTGATCCATTCTCCTTTCCCTTAACCTGGCTGAGGCTAGAGTCTTCTTCCTGTGCCTTCTGTATATTCTGGGGGAAATCTAAGTTCAGCCTGTCTACTATCTGACCAAATATGGGATGTACCACTGGTCTAATAATAGCACCACCTAACAGAATGTTATGATGCTGGAAATTGCTATGCAGTTACATTTCCTTATACAAATACTGGTTTATTTTATTTTTAATGACATTTAATCTACTTAAAGTTAAATTTAAAGAGTAGCATATGGTCAATGACCGCCATGTTGGACAGTAAAAATCAATAGGACAAATATCTCAGAGATAGGTCATCATATATGAATTTTCCACTGAAGTATGATAAATTTTAACTGCTTGCCAAGGAGTAAGCACTAGTTGAGGGAAATTATGTTAATTAGACTCAGATGACCTGAGTTTGAGGACCACCTTTGACACTTGCTAAATGAGTGACTTTAGCAAGTGAAAAAAAATCTCAAACTTGGCTGAAAGCTTAGCCAACTTTTCATCTGATAAATGACCATAGCAATACGCACATTACAGAATTGCTATGAGCCCTAATTTACTGATCACATACAGAGTGGAAAAGTCAATGTATAAAATGTAAAAAGTATATGTCACCGCTTTTCTGCTTTCTGTTATGTGTTCATATGTTTGCATGCACAGCATGTGTGGAGGTCAGAGGGCATTGGAGTGTAGATTATCATCCCCTATGTTTTCCAGATAACACTGATGCTATCTTCTGGTTATTATGTTGATCCTTCAGTCTTCATGTTTTCTTGCATATATTTTCATTTTTATTAACAGGAAAGAAAAAGAAACATAGAAAACTGGGTTTGGGTTTGATCCTGACAGCTCTAAAGTGACTGGCAGGTCAGCTATGGGCTGTTGTCTCCCAGATGCTACAGTGCCACTACTAAGACAACATTCCCTGTGGACTAAGGCCACTGTAGAACATAGAAATCTCCTGGGCTTGGAACAGTTGGCTATACCCCACTCTATGACACCCTGCTCAAGGGCAGATGGACAGGATGCAGCAGTGAAGGTTACTGTACTCCTGAGATTTTTGTTTATGTTCTCTTTTGGATACCTGACAAGTAAGTGCTCCTTTATTCAATAGATAATTGATAGCTCTAGTGATCCCTCTTTTGCTCTGTAGTTAGGAGAATTCTTCTTTCCCATTCTACTCACTGAAGCCAAGTTACATGCATCTAAGTGTTGTGTGGTCCCCAGTAAAATGCCACTTGCCTCTGTTTAGATACATTGGTTGTGTCTCCATACAAAAGGTGCTTAGCTTGGGCATCTAGATCTTAGAGGCAGAACTCATCACAGCAAGAGGCCACCCAAAAAGCTTCCATAGGAGATTTGATCAACTGGGCTGTGCTGAAGATATCACTTGGCTTAGACCCACGGGACTGAAATTTTAGTTCTGCTTCTGATAATATTGTTTTATTTTAAGAAGATTATGCAATATTTCTGAGGCAGGTCCTTAGAAGGGGAAATGAAATTCTGTGACTTTCAATGCATTCACTGATTCATTAAGCTAAACATTTATGGTCCTCCTACTGTGTGTTCAGCCACTTAGGAGACAATAGGAGAAGCAAGAATGTTACTTTATTCAGAAAGTCACATGCAATCTAATCACCTAAGTACATCCCCAATGAGATTAATATTGTATGGGAATATTAAATAGCAACAAAAATGCATTCACATCAGTTATACCTTTGTGCTCACATCTGTTTGGTTCCCTATCCAAAATGTGTGGCTACAGTCACCCAATTGTCTAAGCCTGCGCTTGTACTGGGGAGGATCCAGAGTATTATTTTATATGCCTTCCCCACTGATCATTAAGCTCTTGCTTGTCTTGAAGTCCCTCCTAACTCATTTATTTCTCTATCTCTGGAGAGCAGCAGCTTTCTCTACTGCTCCTCCAGGGTATATTCTCCATGCCAGTGTCTTTCCTCTCATTTGTCAACATAGCCTTCCAATTGAGCTCTTGACAGAAGCAAACATGGGTTAAGGGAATAGACAGTGGCCCCAAAAATGTGTATAGTGCCAGCAGCATCTAGGGCAGGAGCAGGATCTCCAGAGCAAATACATCTGTAAGGGAGCTGAATATTAGGTACATGGTAGCCAAACAGGGTGAAAGGGAATCAAGCTTTTCCATTTTCTAGATAAGAAAAGAGAGTCTCAGAGAATCTAGACTGGGCAATGTCCAGCAAAGTCTGACCTTATCCATGTATGCAAAGTAGGTCATGATGAATCCACATTGTAGACTTTTTATTGTGACCTCTTGAGTTGGAACAAATTACTGAACATTTAGAGGCTTAGCAGAAAACAAATACATCATACTGCCATTCCAAACAAGGGGAAAATATCCTATATTCAAAGTACTGGCCATCTGTGTTCCCATTGGAAACACTAGATGAAAATCTGGTCCTTGAGTATTTCATCTTCAAATTTGAGAAATAGTTTGGCTCCCTTTGCTGGTAGCTGCTTTCTACATCTTTAAGATGCCAAAATTGCCTTTTCAATATCTCTGTCTTACCACATTCCCCCTTGTACTTTGAGCCCTTTTCTCACTTATTAACTCCCTGTGATTACATTGAGCCCAAACAACTCAATGTAATCCTCACAACTCCAAATACTTAGTCACATCTGCCAAGTCCCCTTTATCAGCTAATAAAATGTATTTACTGTTCCTGGATATTAGGATATAGGCCTGACCCACTCTGGGAGGCATTTAACTCCCAAAATAAAAGGTGCCTATAGCTCAGGAGTGGCTAGAACATTGTTCATCAAAGATGCCGAGTCTCACTGCAACAAGAGGAGAGAAGGATTTTGAATACCTTTGGTAGGAAGGAGAGGGACAAACCATCTAATAGATAATAACCTGAAAATTTTATTTACTTTTATTTTCCTAAAATTTTTGGGAGACAGTGTCTCATGTAGACTAGGCTGGCCCTAAACGCACCATGTAGCCAAAGTAGGCCTTCAACCCTGATCTTCCTGCCACTCTTACTTCCTTACAAGAATGTGCCATCATTCCCAGTTAAGAACCTTTATAAACTTCAAGGCCTGCTTTAAAATGGGAATAACTGCTATTCTCTATGCTGATGGGACTATATGAACCAGAATGTGTAGCTATTACTGCCTAGTAGGTCTCCTTGTCCATTCATATCTCCTTTAGCCCTTTCTGTCTTCCATCCTCAGGACACACACATGGTGGCTGTTATGGCTCTACTGTGGGCTGATGAGCTGTAACTTATAGGATTTGGAGAATAAAGAGACACAGAAATAAAGAAAATCCATACTCATCCCACTAAGACCATGACAAACACAGATTCCAAAAACGTTGGACAAAGGAGAAATTCATGAATCCCTTTCTCAGGGTGGTATCTACCCCTCCCCTAGAAGTCTCCCATTTTGCTAAAAATACCATGAGATAACAGCATCCACTGACCACAAAATCCACCTTTTTTAGTGTCCTTTGAAGAATGTTGTACTTTTGGCAGCACAATGGGAAGCTGTTTTTGTCCTGAACTTGGGGAAGCTTTGGGTCTGTCTCTTCATTCTTCAACGTGTTCTTCCAGATTTTCCTATAACCTGCATGCTCTAGTCAGATCAGGGAAGAATATCTAAATTCAACATCATATCTTATTTGATATATTCCTGATATAACAGAACATCTCTGAATATTTCTGACAACTAAGATTATGCTTGAGACACTCTAAGCACCTTGTTAGCAGTTTAAAAAAAAATAGCAACAATTACATTAGGGTTAGTATTTAAAGCATGTCAGGTGTTAACCATGGGTTACACCCTTTCTTTAACATGTCATCTACATGTCATATTTGTCATATTTCCCAAGAGATTGGAGACTATAAGACTATACTGAATGTCTGGAGCACTGACTGTATCAGCATATGCTTATAAAAAAGCAGATGGAAGAATATGTCCAAAATGAACAACTGGTCTACCAACAAGTGCTTGATTTCAGTAACAAGTTTAATCTGGCAACTTTAGAGTCTCATTTGTACTTGCCCACAGAATATTTTCACTACCACACTTCAACCTATTCCAAATTTGATCTTTGTGGTTTATGTTTAATAGTCTTTGGTTGTCTATGGTTTATGGTTCACATATTCTTGATGTGAAGTGAGATCTCACGATCCCAGTCCAACAGGCTAAATGTTCATAGCTATATATCCAAGTGTTTTTTTTTTCTCCTAAAATTGTGTACGTGAAAAGTACTACACTTTACAATCCCCAAACATCATTATGCCTCTCCTCATATGGTGTCTCTACTCAGTTCTCTTCTTTCTTCAAAACCCATAATCATCTTCCTGGAGATGGCTCAAATTGAACCTTCCAAGAAGCTGCTGAATCCTGGCAGAGTTATTCACTGCTGGTTAGTTTTGCTCTCAAAGGGCTAACAGCTATAAATACCTTTATCAAGCACTGATATTTGGACAACATCCATATTGGACTCCTGTCATCATTTACCTCTTACCATGTGCATCTCAAACTCTAGTGTGTACCCAAATAATGTGGATGTTTTTTATAGCAGATTCCAGGACACTAGCTCAGATTCTGAATCAAGAAGAATATGTGCACCAGAGAATTTATGTTTCTGACAAGTGCTGCTAATCCCTGAGCAGCATAACCGGCCTGTCTAGCAGGAGAAAATACATTCCAAAGAGAAACTCATTCCTCTCTTTTGCCTACAAGATGACTGGCAGAATGGACCCTAAGAAGTTAGAATTTCCCCAGGAATGCCCAGCTGGAGGGAGAAAAATGTCTGAAGCCCTGGGGAAGGCCAGAAGAGGAACTCGTCTCCTGGATAGAGACTTACAACTGGTCAATTGGCCTTGGAAGTGAGATCATAAACTAGGGGACCATGATTTTCTGGGCTTCTTAGTTATGTATATCTATTGTCTTCTATTTAAACTAATTCCTCATGTCAGGATCTAGAAGGGACAGTCAGTGGATCTCTATATTCTTCTTTCTGATTTAACCACATTGAATCTTTCTTTCTCTCCCTTCCTCTCTTCTTTCCCTCCTCTTCCATCTCCCTCTCTTTCTCTTCTCTCTAAAATTAAGCATTAATTGGCTTATTAATGACAAGTAGCCAAACCTGTTGGAGTACAGGCTTGAAACCAGTAAGAAATAGCACCTTATCACCAGACAATACAATGGTTGGCATAGTGTAATACTAAGAAGTTAGGTAAATGGCTACAGATCAGTTGTGTTAGTGATGAGGTCTAGTACCCAACCAGTGTCCTTGGAGTGCCATCATCCTTGTTTGCCATACTCAACAACAGTAGTGGCAGCCTGGGCATTTGCTCATTGTACTTACTATACAGTATATCAAGCACTGGGCATACCTAATATAATCCCCAGGTTCTTCTAAGGCCTCACCCACCATTGTTAAACAATAACAGAGGAGGAAGCAGATGAAGAAAGGCTCACTTAACAAAGGCTACACAGTCAATAAGAAGCTGAGTGAAGGGACAGAACTATGTGTCTGTGCAGTGACCATGACCATTGTCTTACTGCCTTGCTATTTATTTTTCCTTGCAAACTTTGGTTTACAAAGAAGTCTCCCCAGCCAGGCAGTGAGTGCCCTTAGACAATCACTCATTCTGGAAAATTGCATACATAGCTACTGGAAAAATACAGGCAATTAGCAGGTATACAAGCTTGCTTGATGAATGAATAAATATGAAGGACAGAGGGAGTAAATAAAAGATATGAGAAGAAGCAAAGTCTTAACCACCGACAAGTCCTTTGGCTTCTCTATAAAATCTAAGACTAGCTCATAGAGCAATCAAGTTTGTCTTCAAATTTAAAAAGGAAATAAAGAAAACAATCAGGATGACAAAAGTCTCTTTGTCCCTAGAAGTGGTGGGTTGCAATGCAGAAGGATGCAGGATTGGCAAAATGAGGCTCCTGCCCTGAACTAAAAATGTTTTTCTTGTTTTCCTTTTAGCTAATTTTTCTCCTTTCTGAGACTGGGGGTGGGGTGGGGGTGGGGTCAGTCTAGTGGATGCTATTCAACCCAACAGCTGCAAAGGGGGGTTGAGAAAGACAAATGAAAAGGAACGTTTCTGTTGCTTATAATCAAGGGTAAAAATAAAAGAGGCACAATGAAAATTAAAGAAAATAAACAGTGATCAAGCCTTTTCTTTTCCGTGCGCCTGCGGAGTCCTGCTGCGTGTCCGACAATGGGAATAGATCAGACTGCAATGTGTGGGATTCCACGTCAGCTCTCTCTGCATACAAGGACAGAAAGACACCTCCCAGGAGCCAAAGTTAAGAGGACGGGGAGATAAAACTCTAGCAGCTCACCTCTCCCACACAGAGCTCAGGTTTGAGGCTGGTGAAGAAAGAGATTTTGGAAGAAGGATCTGGAATGAACCCTGAGTGGATCAGATGCTGCTTGGGCCTTGGCTAAGAGGTGAGAGACTACTTCAGGGTGAGGCAAGTCTCAGATACTCGGTTATACCTCAGGGTTGGAGTTTAGACCACATGGCAGATCCTCTCATTACACTGTGGATGGTATGATTGGGTTGGTTTGAGTGAGAAGTGTCCCACATAGTAGTTCCAAATATTTGAACACTTGTCATCCACGTGTTAGTGTCACTGTTTGTGGAGGGTAAGAACCTCCTTGTCGAAGGATGCACATTACTAGGGTGATCTTTGAGATTAAAGGCCCTACTCTGCTTCCAGTTCAGTCTTTCTGTTCCATGTTTGTGGTTCCAAGTGTGAGCTCTCATCTTCTCAGGTTGCCATGTCTTTGGCTATGATGAGCTCCTCTTACCCATTTGGAACCATAAGCCAAAAGAAACTCCTTTGGGTCATGGTATTTTATCAAGGCAACAAAAAAGTACCTAACACAATGGTGTTTAGTATGGCTGCCTCCTCCCAAACACAGAAATTCATGTCCGTTTCCCTAACAGTAACAAAGAAGGAACCTGACCTAGTCAGAACGTACATCTAGAAAGTACCAAAGCATAGACCCCAGGGGACTTCTGTCTCAGTTCTTCCCACCTTTTCCTTTCAAAAACTTCTGAAGAGAAAGTAGCACTTGTAAGGATGACAGGAAGGATGAAAAGATGATACAAACACCTCCACATGGCCTGCAAGCACAGCCTCCCTGGGTACAACCAGACTCCTCTGAAGTTCCATGGACCAGCTGCATGATTTCCACATTGGTCTGATACCAGTGGCTCAACACATTCGATTTGCCCAAAATTTATTTGTGTCTTTGCTGTGTCTGTCCCTTCAGTCAATTAAGTGAAGGTTATACAAGGATCCACTTGTCATTACAGCAATTCTTCCTTGTGCTAAATGCTCCTAGAATCTTAACTACCAAGGAGGCACAACCAGAAAAGATAGCCCCAGTAGAGATTGTAGTATTTCTTTTTCACAGAGACAAACACAGACAGGCCCCCTAACCTGACATGTACAGAAACTTCGTAAATTAGAGGAGCCTAAATAAGTTAGGCCTGAGACAGGAATGGGTGTGGAATTTAAATGAGGCTGACGCCAGACCCAGCATTGTGTATGAACACCAGGAACCCACAAAACTTGGGCAGCATGTGTGGTCGAAGTATAGAGCTGCCAGCCAACAAACAGATCTAATGTCTGGCTCTTTCTCTGCCTGGTGTGAGAATTTCCAGCAAGTCCCTGTCAGTCCCTATTCTAAGGACAAGAATCATGGGATTCTATGACTGCCTCCAGCCTATGATCCTGACATGTGCCCACCCTCTCCAGCCATGTTGTACACCTTCAATTCCTTTACTCTCTATGGTCATGCCAACCTGGGAATTCCAACTCACTCATCCCTTTCTCTATGGTTGTCTTCCTGCTCCTCCCAGAGCTGCTGACATCCTTGATCTTCTGACACTTCCTCTAGGAAGACTCCCACGTCCAAAGTCAATCTCCCCATTACCCATTCTGATTCCCATAAAGCCCTCAGCACAGTTGGTAACATTATATTGGTCAGTCAGTTAATGCTTTCAAATTCTATTGACCTCCCAAAAACACACATGACTGTTTAAACAAACGAAAAAAACTAAATAACTAAAGCTTAAAATAAAATTCCTGCCTTATAACCACATTCCAGACACTCATTAGCCATACATCACCATCATCTTTCCCCTCTCATACACCATAGATCTAGAACATTTCCCATCATGGCAGAAAGTTCCACTGATAGTTCCTAGATAAGGTATATGTGGTTACCTCACCTCTATATTTCTGCCTACCTAAATAGTGCCTGGGCATATAATAGCTACTCAATAAAGATGTAAAGGCATGAGTAACATAATACATAATTTATATAGGGTATGTGTGGAAAAGCTTAGAATAAGGAATGTTCTCATCTGCTTGTGAAGACTGAAGGAATCTACAGAGGGAAGGTTGCAGCTAAACTGAGCTTTGCAGTATGACTGGGAGAGGAAGGTGAAGGGACGCAAAGCACAAAGGAAAAGCAAAGCATCTAAAGAGAAGTCATAATTCTGCTGAGTGGTTATCAGTTTGGTTAGTTTCTTGTGCCTCCGAGTTTGGAGTAGAACTTACAATTCCTATGATTTAAAGTACTATGTTAAGGAGTTCTTGGCAGAAATATCTGCCTCCTGCCGTAAGACTTTAACCATGTGCTGGCAAATATATCTTGCAAAATTTAGAAAAGTGAATCCATTTCAACATGTGAGGGGACTAAGGGAAAGTAGGTGTTTATATTACATTGGACAGGGACAGAGCCCATACCCTTCTGGTGCCTCTTACATCTGCACTACAGATAAGTGTTACAAGTTGCACAGAGATCTAAGCACCTATCTTACCATGGCTATCCAAGAAAGGTAATCTTTCTTGATACGGTCAGGACATGGAACACAAATGCAACCTCAGGCAGAAGTGAATATGCCCACTCTATGCCTGGACATGCACCTGCTTTAAAGCAACATGTCACCCACCCCCAACCCCAGATACAAGGTTTCATTGTCCAACTCCCATGTGACCTGTGCATCTTGACATTCCCATGGAAACGATGACTTGCCTCAGGATGCTGAAAGGAGCAAGGACCACAGAAGAGGAATAAGCAAATCCTCCAGTTTCTGCTCCTTCAAGGGAGCAGGCTCACTCTTTTCTGAAGGATGAGCTCAGTTATACAAGCAAACAGATCAGAACAGGATACAGGGAGGAATTCCCACTGCATGCTGGCTCTTTGCTTCCCCTTGTGAAGATGAAAGAAAAAGAAACAAAAGACTTTGGAGCATGGGGGTGTTGGGAGCCCAGGATGCCTCTCTGCATTCATGGCCTCTATAGCCCTCTCACTGGCCCTCTTGATGCTGGGCCCTGGGTCTTTCTCTGAGAAGATGCAGGTCAGCTGGAGTTGGCTGGGGAGCTCATTAGCACCTCACTAGAGCCAAGGGCTGCCTGCTTTCCAGAAGGCATTTTGAACTCTCACTTTGGTTGCTTTTTTGAAATCAATACAATATGTTTTTATTCTGTGGCTCCATCAACTGCCCTTGCTGCCTATGGAGGCTGCTGACTTCTAAGGAAAACCTTCTGGGTTTATCAACGCACAGGTCTTCACAAGCAACAGCATTATATTCTTCCACACGGTCCTCTGTTCTCTCTCCCTCTTCCCCCCCACCGTGTGTGTGTGTGTGTGTGTGTGTGTGTGTGTGTGTATACATGTGTACACAGAGGCCAGAGTACAATCTTGGGTGTCATTTCTCAGAAAGTACTATCTACCTTTGTTCTTGGGTGGGGTTTTGTTGTTTTGGTGTTTGGTTCTTTACTTAGAAACAGAGATTTCTGATTGTCTAGAGGCTTCCTAATTAGGCCAGACTGTCTGGCCAGCAAGCCCGAGGGATCCAAATGAGTCCACCCAGATGCTTTTACAGGGATACTGGGGATTGAGTTTAGGTTCCCATGCTTGTATGCAAGCAGCTTACTGACTGAGACGTCTTCCAAGTCAGGCCCTCTGATCAGTTAGGACAGCAAAACCTAGATTTGGGGAGAAACTGGGCTGCAGGGGGTGAAGTTGAACTAAAAGTCCAGTCCACAGCCAGATGATGAGGTGACAAGGGCAGGGTATGGTCTCTGAGGTAGCAGTGGATTGATTCTTCTCCCAGGTCCAGAGGAGACCTCATCTGGAGGAGGGGGAGTCTTAGGTGACAACCAGGCCCCAAATCAGCACTCCATTAGATCACAGGATCATAAGAATGCTAGGTCTATGTTCAATTCAAGGAGGAACTGCTCTGATAAGGATGGGAGCAGGGTTCATCTGCAGGTTGAAACATGAACCATTGTTGCTGACCAGCATACTTAGAGCCAATGACAATTGAATCCTCAACTCCAAACAGAAAATTCTATCACCTTTTCTAAGCCAGAAAGTAAGACAGAAGAGGAAATGGAAAGAATGTAGAGCTGGAAGGACTGCAAAACAAACTTCAGGGAATGGGCTAGCTATTGCAAACAACCTCACAGCAGCCCCAGTAGCCTGCACTGGACCTGCAGAAGACTGAGCCAAGCAAGAGCCAATCATGAATTGAGGAGGGGTTCATGGAGTCCTATCTTTCCTTACTGAACTATTGGCCATCTATGGGTTCTGGGAAGAGTTATTACCTTTAATTAGGTACAAAATGATAAGCCAATCAGGATCCAAAGGATAATTTTAAACCCATGACCACAAAGATAGACCTGGCTATAACTAATGGGTCACCGAACAAAACAGCAGCAATAAGACATTCATGGCATGACTATAGGAAGTGGACTTATGGATAGGAGGTAGGGATTGGGGAGGATGCAGAAGGGTGGGGAGACAAGAGAGAGAGGAAGGGAGGAGCAGACAGGATGCCCTTGATGTTGCTGTCATAGAACAAATTTAATCAATAGAAAACGAATGCTAACTCTGGGATGAAATTATTTAAATGAGCCCTTAGACTGCCTTCTAGTTACTATGAATGCAGCCAGTAGGATCCAGAAGAATTCCGACTTTAGACACACCCCTACTAGGTCCCAAGGTCCTGAGAAGCCATCACAACAGTTGAGCTACAAGACTCTAGGACTGTAATCCTCTGGGGGCAGTAACATCATGTGGAAGGCTGTGCTCAGCAATTCTGCAGATGGGCTTTCCAAAAGCCAGCTCTTCTTTGCAAAGTGTTTTTTCCGTGTATCAGTAAAGGATATAGGGAATGGAGCCTCTTCGTGATTCCAGAATATTGTCAGCAGTATCACTTGTAATATTGCAGCACAGAAAAGTGAGGTTAAGCAGAAAGGCTATGGACCGCAACCTTACAGAGTGCTAAGGCTTCCAGGTCGAGAAGGTGAGAAGATCAGAACTTGGCAATATCTACAAGGAGATTTAACACAATGTCATGGGCATAATGGAGTGATTGTAATATTTATTATTAAAGGTATCTAATTCTTTTAATCTAAAAAAGTGTGTGTGTGTGTGTGTGTGTGTGTGTGTGTGTGTGTGCATGCTTTCACACAGATATACAGGTATGCATGTGATGTGCTATGGTGTGTAAGTCAGAGGACAACCATACTAGTTATCAGTTCTCAACGTCCATCTTGTTTTGAGACAGGGTCTTTGTTTGCTGCTATATCTTCCTGGCCCTGGGTACTTCAGACATACTCCCGTCGCCATTCCCTATCTCTTCACAGGAGTGCTAGGGTTGCGGTACTGCTCTTTTACATCCAGCTTTATGTATGCTCTGGAAATCTGAATCCAGTTCCTCCCACTTACAAGTGCTTTATCCACCGACTCATCTCCCCATGGCCAATGTCTTTCTTTTAAAGTACTCATTTAGTCAGCTTTTGCCGCAGAAGCAATCACAAATCTTAATGATGGACACAGGCCCTCAGTTCTTGCTTTCTGGTCTATGGATCAGTTACGACTTAGCTAGGCATGGCCAAAGTTGGGTCCAGATTGGTCTAA
Source organism: Micromys minutus (assembly GCF_963924665.1). Lineage (NCBI taxonomy): Eukaryota > Metazoa > Chordata > Mammalia > Rodentia > Muridae > Micromys > Micromys minutus. Next base: position 46,469,200 of record NC_137980.1, on the reverse strand, counting down.
AAGCTTTTCAATCTGCCTCTTCCAGGAACTGGGCTGAAGATCAGCTGACACTTGTTTCTCCAAAGGATGCACAGTAGGTGAGGCAGGGAGCAGAAACACGTGATGGTAGCTAAGAGTGTTTCTGGGAACCTTCTGCCACAGCGAAGCCAACCAGACTTTGTCAAAATCAAATAAGACACAGTCTCTGCTTCTGGCATGGGATCAAAAAGGGAAAAGTTCTGCAGAATCAAAACATGAGTGTTTCCCAGGTACCCAGCAAAGACTGTGCAGAAAACTCTACTGTAACAACTCTAGGGTCTTATCCATTGACATTACAATGACTGTCATTGTTAGCAAGGGCATTTGCTCAAGATTACTGTGACTCAGAAAGAGCTGAGCACTGGGGTACAAACTTAAGGGACACTTTTGAGAACTGTCCCCAGGAAAACACAGACATCTTGGTTGGAAAAAGCTGTCTCTAGAGCCAATGAAGCCAATTAGATTATAGGAAGGAAAAAGCTTAGGCCATGCCCAGTCCCACCCAAGCTGCCCTTAAGATCAGTAGAAGCGCCAAACCTTGAAAATACCAGTCTATAGCTAAGCCAGGACTTAACCCCAAATATCTTGACCTTTAATCTCAGATAAATCCCTGTTCCATCATCACCAGGAGGGAGAGTATTTTGCAGTAGAATTAATTTATTTCAAAATACTTTTTCTAAAATAAATAAATAAGTAAAATAAAATAAATCTTCCACGTGTTTATTTTTATTTCTTTTAGGCTGAAGCCTCACTCCAAAAATAGACAGTCTTTTTCAGTAGCCCTGTCATTAGCAGTTGCTGCAAACACGACATGTCCCTCCCCCACCCCCCAGGGAACTACAAGCCACTTGAAAAGAGCAATTAGAACAGAAGTCTCCTGGGATTCAGAGACTGTAGTAGCTGCAGCTCTTGGTGCTACTGTCCCGGAAAAGACAGCCCTAGGAAGTCAGGCCAGCCCTAAACATCCCTCAGTAGCTGTGGGGGCTAGCCCCATCCAAGTGGCTATGAGTGTGCAGTCCCTGTAGGTAATGAAGCCACTCATCTTGGTCACTTCCACAGCTCTGTCTAGGAAATGGGTGTCAAAACTGTAAGTTCTTCAGAGCATCCATGTCAAGTGACCCACAAGGGCCAACCAGTTCAAGAGAGCATTTACCAATATTGGTCTCCCTAGATCTAGACATCTTGCAAAAGAATAGAGAAACTAGACACAGCCCTGGCTTAAACAAAACTCAGAGCCCAGCAGCAGTTTCTGGCAGATGGCAGATCTGGGTACAGGTATGGTTTTTAATGGTGGCAATGGCTGCCAAGTGGAAGTCCTCTCTGGACACAAAGTGCTTGTGTTGAACTGTGGCAGGAAAGGGTTTTCTAGGGTAAAGCCTGAGAAGTTATCTGTAATTCCTGTGGCTGGTTTTTAGCTGGGGTGGATTATGTGTAGGTCTGGAAGAAAAGTACTATGCAAGCTTTGCCTGCCTTCTCCAAAACAGAGCCAGCAATACAAACCATCTTGCCTTTCCTTTTGTAGACATGCATGTAAATGTCTGTGTGTATATAAATATGTGTGCATGTGTGTGCACATTCATGTGGATGACAGAGCTTGACATCAGGTGTCCCCTTCAGTCTTTCTTCATTTTACTTTTGAGGCAGGGCTTCTCTCTGATGCTGATGATAACTGATTCAGCTAGCTAGCAAGCTCTAAGGACCCTCCTGCCTCTGACTCCACAGTGCCAGGTTTATAGGCTTCTTCATGGGTAATGGGGCTTGGACACAGATCTGCATGCTTATGTGGCAAGCATTTTAGTGACTGAGCAATACCACTAGACCCCAAGACTTACCTTTACACAGCATTTGTCTCCTGGGTATTTTCACTGGGTCCAGTGCAAGGGACAGATAATGAGGAAACACAAAACCAACACCTGTCCTTGTGGAACCCATAACTTAAGGAACTTGATCCATTAGCAACACAATGTGCAAATTACAGATATCACCTTAGATGACAAGGATGAACCAGGAAGCCTCAAAATGTAGCCCAAAGCTAGGTCCCGTGAGAAACAATGGCATTATCTAGCAGTGGCAAGGAGAAGGACTAAAGTCAGTCTGACTGCGAAGGGGAACTCCTGGGAAAGGCTCCTGAGAACTATGGCTGGAGAGACCATCAATAGATGGTCTCCCTGCTGTGGGGGTCACTATTAAAAAGGGCCAGGCTCTGCCTGACAGCAAGAAACAGAAAGAATCCAAAAGAGCCAAAAGAGGACAAGACCTAAAAACAGAAATGAAGAAAAAAAAAGTCTCCAGGCACAGGTAAATACACTGCTGACTGTTTCCTCCAAGACTGTGGCCTCTGCACACACCTGGAGAAGGCATACACTGGCATTTCATCATATGAAAGGGTGTCTGTATTCTACAGATGTAAAGACACATAGAAATAATTCAGGAGCATCTGGGAGAAGGGTTTTAAATCAATAAAACATATATGTGCCAGGAGTTGAATTGTGCCCCCAAGAAGAGATGTTTGAATTCTAATCCCTGGGGTCTCTATGAACAAGGCCTTATTTGGAAGTCGACTCAGTAGAAGGCATGCAGCTAAGGATACAGAAGGGACCCAATTCAATGACTACATTCATTGCAAGCAGAGGGACATCTGCACACAGAAACACACAGAGGGAAGTCTATGGTGCTAGAGATGGAAATGAAATCAACTGGCCCACAAGCCAAGAAGGATTACCCATAACATCAGCCCCATGCTTGGCAGCTCAGAGATACCCATCCAGGAATAAGCCACAGAGAGGCAGAGGAAAATGAATACATGAGTACACTGGATGTGCACATGTGTCCTAGGGGGCACAATGGATGTTGCTGACAATTGCACTCAGATTCAATAAGCCCCACCTATGAAACAAGACCAGACTATGGTGAACTGACAGCCTCTGTTGTGGCCATATTGTCTTAGTCATTTCTTGTGACTAGATGAAGATGACAGTCTCATTGTGGTCATCTTGCAGATGTGACAAGGAGGTTGCAGAAAGATTGCGATAGGCTCCAGCACGAACACTAGTGGGCAGAGTTGGGATCTAAATAAGAGATATTCCATAGCTTGCTTTTAGGTCCCAGACTGTATGTAAACAGTCCTTGTCTCTAAGCAACATGCTCATGAGAGTGAAAGGCTCTTTATCTCTGTAAGTCATTTCCCTCTATCCTGGCATAAACCAGAAGAGACAGGGGCTAAGACTCTTAGAGGCAGACAGGAATATAAAACTTAGTTCTAGACACATCCAGTGTGGGGGCAGTAAGAAGATTCAGTGAGAAGAGGAGCTTTTCCACTGAGCCTGCGTGCCCACAAGCACACACACGCACACACACACACACACACACACACACACACACAGACACACACACACACACCAATCAATCAATCAATCAATCCATCAGTAAAATTAAAAATATTTAAAGACATTCAGTTCTAAAAGGGCCTACCACAAGAGTCAAAATTTGTAAGATTTGTTTCAGCAAAAATTTAAAACAAACTATTTCCAAAAGTATTTAATTCTGAGTACAGGGGACACAACTTATAAAAATTCCCAACTGCCTATCTGTTTTTTTTCCCCTCATGGTTCTCTTCCCAGGGGAACTCTCCCCAATATGCTTGCAGCTTCCTCCAGCTACCCATCCTGTTTTTCTGACAAGGATCCTTCCTGTGGAGAAAGAGCTTCTGTATCCTTTTATATCTTCTTAGACAACCTGAATCCGACACTCCTAGCTTAGAATTGGATACAAATCCCTGGCCAATAGGGCAGAATGTCTGTGCTAATCTGAGATACTCATCCCAGGAAGGATGGGCAAGAACTTCTGCTAAGGCCGTTAGTCTGACATAGACATAGCTTTGAGGTCAAAAAGTAGGAAGTACAGATACTGGACTGCCCCAACTCACCACTATCTTGCCCTGTGAGCATGTAGGAGGGGCACATCAATGAGGAGCAGAGCCATAAATGGAGAAAGAAGAGGAAGCCCCAGGTCTGGCACTGGAGCCTTGGAATGAAATTTGGAAGTAACTCCATCTGGAAAGTAGCTCCATCTGAGAAGCACCTCCACTGCCCAGGTAGCGAGGTGTCTATGCTATAACCTCTGTGTCTCTGTCCAGTTAGACTTAGGGTGCTGTCCCTCACACTGCAGATGCAGACAGCGTGGTTTCCCATCCTACCACCATGCTCCGGCATTCTAGCCCCAGCCCCGTTTCTTTGGCAGTATAGAAATGAGAGTGTGGGCAGAGTTGTGCAAATCCAAGAGGTATGTGGGACTGGGGCTTGGGTGGATTCACCCTGGCAGTGAGAATGGGCTCCGTGTATGAGATGCAGAGGAAAGGCAGAGGACAGCCATGCCTTTGCCAGAGGGAATGGATCCAAAGCCAGAGGGAGGAACTGGCAAGTGAGGCTGGCACAAGTGAGCTGTGCAAACAGGGCCCAAGGCAACTTTCTGCTGCCAGGCTGCTCTGCCTAAGCCTCTAAGGAAGGGGGTGGGGGAAGGGAGGCGCAAGGGAGCCACAGCAGTACAGCATGAGGCTTGTATGGTCATCTAGCTTTTGCTGCTGGAGTGCACATGTTGCATAGTTTTATATCACCTTGGCACAAACTAGAGTCATTTGGGAAGAGGGAATCTCAACTGAGGGAAAAATTGCCCCTACCAGATAGGCCTATATGGCCTGTGGTCCATTTTCTTAAATAGTGAATGATGTGGAAAAGCCCCACCCATTGTGGGTGATGCCACCCCTGGGTAGGTAGTTGTGGGTGATAAAAGAAAGCAGGCTGAGTAAGCCTTGAGGAACAAGCTAACAGCACTGTTCCTTCACGACCTCTGCTCTACTTCCTGCCTTCTGGTTCCTGCCTTGAGATCCTGAACTAATTTCCTTTCATGATGGACTGTGATGTGGACATGTAAGACAAATTATCCCATTCCTCCCAAAACTGCTTTTGATAACTGTGTTTTACCACAGCAGTGGAAAGGAGACTCAGGCAGTGGCTAGTGGCTGAGGAACCTGTTAAATCAAGGACTCAGTTAACTATTCATGCCCTTGATATTTCTCTGCTGTATACTTCTCTCATTGTTGTAAATCTTTAAAAGTTTGATATAATACAAGAGAAGGGGGGATGTGTCTGTCTGCCTGTCTACCTGTCTCTAATCCTATATATCTGTCTGTCTGTCTGTCTACCTGTCTCTAATCCTATATTCTCTTCTCTCTCTCTCTCTCTCTCTCTCTCTCTCTCTCTCTCTCTCTCTCTCTCTCTCTCTCTCTCTCTCTCTCTCTCTCTCTCTCTCTCTCTCTCTCTCTCTCTCTGTGTGTGTGTGTGTGTGTGTGTGTGTGTATGTGTCTATCTGTCCCTGTCTCTTTTTGTGTGTGTATCTGTCTTTTTGTCTCTCTTTTCCTGTGTATATATGTCTTTCTTTCTGTCTCTCTCTTTTCATGTGTATATATGTCTTTCTCTGTCTCCCTGTCTCTGTCTGTCTCTGTCCATGCCTCCCCACTTCTCTTCTGTGTGTATGAGAATGTATCTTTCTCTCTCTCTCTCTGTCTCTCTGTCTCTGTCTCTCTCTCTCTCTCTCTCTCTCTCTCTCTCTCTCTCTCTCTCTCTCTCTTTCTCTGTCTTTCTCTGTGTCACTGTTTCCATCTCCCCCCATCCTGACTCTGTGTTTGTGTTTTGGATAAAGACAGAAGGAAATGGAGCCGTGTTCCAAATGTGATGGTGGGACATAGAAAGGAAGTATAAGGCAAGAGATCTAATTGAGATTGCCAAGAATAGAAATGAAAGAAAGAAGCGACCATAGGAATAGAAGTTCCCAAAATATACTAAAATATAAAAGAAAGCTAATTCTTTCCCACTCTTAGCAACCAGAATAACTTTTGGTGGACTCTCCAGTTGCAGACTAACTTTGAGAGGGGAGCTTCTGGCACAGACCACCATGTACAAAGGAGGCCATTAGTGTAACCACAAGGCAGACTCCACAACTTCCAGAGATGGTGGGGCAGATCATGAATGAAATAAAGGAACTAGAGTCAGTCAGAAGTGTCCAGTCGTGTCAGAATGAGGAGGGTGGGAAAGTGGCAGCCTGGGCATGAAGGCAGAGCCTATAGAAAGTCAAGGCACAGCCAACTTCTGGATGTGTCTCAAGGTATGAAAAAAAGGACCTGCCTTTTATACCATTTCTGTATATTGCAAAAGTTACAACAGACACCAGGGCTCAGCAGTAAGATGCAAAGAGACCTGGAAGAACCACCCTTGTGCCCAGGCCTGTAACTTTCACAGGTCACATAATGGACAGTATTAGTTGAGCAGAAGAAAAAAACACTGGTGAAGGGCAAACATGAGTGATAAGTTCAGAAGAGGGAGACTCAGAGAAGAAAATCTTGAAGATGTGTGCAAATGTGTCTGAGGGAAATGAACCCAGAAGAGAAAGAACAGCCATCCTGAGAGCTAGCCTCTACGCCAAGTGTTAGAGTGTGAATGTGAAATGTCCTCCACAAGCTCCCTTTTGAATGGTTGATCCCCATCTAGCACAGATGCATTGGAAGACTGTACAGTCTTTAGAAGGTGGGGCCTAGCTGGAAGAAACTGGCTACCAGGGAGTAGTTAGAGGAACACAGGAGACAGGCCTTGTTTATAGGCCATCCCGAGCTCTTGGCTTCTGCTTTGTATCTGCTGCCATGGATGCGAGAGAGATGCAAGCTCACATCACCATGGACTGAGCCACTGGAGCCACCATACCTTCCTCCATCCTGATAGACTGTGAATAAGAAGGCAACAAACCTCTCTTCCCTGTAGCTACTTGTTAGGTACACTGTCACAGGAATGAGAAAGGTCACTTAACAGCAAAGGACAGCAGTGAAGTACCTGCTAATCCCCCTTCCCCGAGTCCAGATTCACTGCTAGACTCCCACAGCATGGTGAGCAGGGACAGTTGCTCTTTCCAGATACTTCGGATAATCTGTTTACTGTACAGGAGACTAGAAGAAGTTATTCAAACCCGGAGATACGCAAAGTTGAAATACACAAGGGTCAAGGCCATCCCTGTGGCAGTCCCATCCACACCATCCTTGGGAATCAGCTGAGCCAGATTGGTCCAGCTGTTGCTCATTCACACTGTCAAGTTCATTGCACTTGTACCATGAGGAGCAGTGATGGTCAGCTTAGACAGGACTCAGTATCCCAACCTCTATCTACACGGCTTGCCTATGGGAGAGCTGAGGAAATGGGGGTCATTGAATGAAGGACCTTTTAGATACTTGGTCTAAAATGCAAGTATGGCACATCACCTTACATTGTTATAGCCTTACCTAAATATAGACAGGAATCTGCAAAGGCCTGCTTGCCTTTGCAAAAGGGAAAAACCAAAATCAATGGCAGGATGAACAGAGGATGCTGCCAGAGGAGTCTCTGAACTTCCTTAGCTATGGTTCCCACACTACTTCCGGAGAGTTGAGACAATATGATGTTTCTCTCATTAAAGATCGAAAAACTGAGGCTTGGGCATTTCCAGACATTAACTAAACAGAATGATGTTAGAGATAGAGCAAAGACTGAAACAGCCCATTTGGCTACAAAAGAGTAGCCTCCCTCTTCCCAATATGAAGAGCATGTACTCACGCTTGCAAAACATAGAAAGCGTCAGTCCTGTCTCCCAGGCCTGGCAGCTCTGAGCTCATGTGTGTTCAAGATCAGAAGAGAAAAGTGTAGACTTCATTCTGTTGCTGCTTAACATGAGCAGAAAGCTCTTCCCTTGTGGAGAACAGACAAGCAGCCACTCTGCCAGCAACTGCCTGCTCCCTGAAACCCAGGCTGCATTCCATCAGAAAAAAACATACTCTAGTTATTGGGTGGAAAGTGAGTCACATCTGCCCCTGGATACACATAGAATCAACAGGCACACTACTCTGGTTAATTACAAAAGGCTAGGTGCAAACACATTTCATTGTCAAAGAGAGGGAGCCAAGTCCTAGTTTCCTTTCCTACCAGGCTTAGGAAAACATAAAATAGGGGGAAAAAATCACAAGACTTGGGGACAAAAAAAAAAAAAAAAAAGACTTGAAAGAAATAAAGAAGCAAGGAAATCCACCCAGGTGGCAGGAAAGTATGAATTGTATACTATTCCAGGAGCCTGCAGTGTCACAGAGCTGTGTCATTTGTTTCGTGTACTGTTTTTGGGAAGGCACTCTGTTGTTCAAGAGAGACAAAGAATGAGTGAAGCTACCATTTTAACCCAACCCCCACTCTTCCTCAAATAGGGAAACTAAGGACCTAAGAAGCTGTCATCCGAACCCACTTGATCGAAAGATGAGAGTTGCAGCTCTTCTTAGATAAGCCTCCTCTACACGTAGCTTCCCTGGATGAGAATGAGTATATCTTGGTCAAGAGACATAGTGTGGGTTTTCAGAATAATGTCACACTAGTACAAAGAGCCTTTCTGATGACTGGGAGAGCCATCAGGGTCACCTGAGTAGCTGGGATGCTTGCTTCGTGGCATCTGCCTCCTACTGACTGCTCCAGGTTTGCCTTGCTGGCATAACCATGTGTTGCCAGTTTCTTTGTAGGGATCGTGGCTAAGTTGCTGGTTCTTCTCCCCACATTTACACACCCTCATGGTGTCTCTGCGAGCCACAGGGTAGGCTAGTCATATTGGGCTGAAAAGTGGGAATATTGGTTGAATTTGGGCACAAGGACAGCTTATAGGACCAGTTGGACATCCTAACTAATGTAGCAGGTCCTCATGCATAACCTGTTACTCCTTAGAATTTTAATGCAAGACCCATCCTCCTGACTGAGTTAACAACACATCCTATCAGATTAACCTCTACCTGAGCCCCAAAATTCCTGAGCTTCATGCATGATAGCCAAGGCTGTCCCTTGCCCCTGTCACTTATCTAAAGATGCAGTATTTGTCCTCATGTCCTTGAATTTGTAGGCTCCTCCTTTCCACATATAAAAATCAAATCCATCTGAGATATCACCATGTGTTCACTGAGGGGAGAAGGAATCAGCCCCAGTTAAGGAGCAGTGATCAGGGAAGATGCTGTAGGTTTCAGAAGTTACTTAGCCTACAGGGAGAAAATGGCAGCATTGATAAACAGTGGTTGCCATAAAGCAATTAAAAATTCAACTCCACATTCCTCCTGCCAAAATAATTGTTCAGCTTTTGAGTTGTATATAGCTTGAACTTTAGAGCCCAGTGTTAGTGGCTAGGGGAAGATGCATCTTATCATCAGTTTCTGAGCAGGCTAGAAACCTTTGGCTAAAGAGGTTAAGCCTAGGGGTATTATTAATGACTTTTCTTGATCCAACTTGTACTAATTAGGATAATGCTAGCTACTGTAACAAATAAGCCTTAAAGTATTATAGCTGAACACACACACACACACACACACACACACAAAACTAATTTTTACCGGTTAAATAATAGCCCTGCTTAGCAGACACTTTTTCAGAAAGTGATTCATGGGCTCAGGCTTCTTGAGTACCTGACTCCACCATCTCTTAGAAGCTTGGGCTTATCATCAACCCAGACAAAGTCTCAAGAGTGGAAGTAGAAACCAGTGATTTTACTTTTAAACTGATTGAGCAAAAGAGGACACACAGCTGTTAAATGTTTGCTCCTTTGACTGCAGGCAATTATATGTAGGGTTCTAATGAGAGTGAGGCATTCTGGGAAATGTAGTCCTTGGTCACAGAGTGTGGACCCCTTCTCAGAGAAACACATATATCTTGTTCTCTTCCAGATTTAGGTTGAATACTGTTGCAAGGAGCTATGCTGCAGACTCAAATAGTGGTCATCTGGTCATCTGAATTACTTTGAGACTTACTAGGAATTTTCCATAGATCTCAGCAGTGAGTCAGTCTTCATTTTCCTTCTTATATCCCATGGGTATTTAGTAGGAAACTGAGAAAGTGAAAGCTAATGTCTTAAATCAGAAAAAAATAGAAAGACTTGGGCTCGAGTAAGATGAATCACTGCTTTATATGTAACGAGCTCCACTGTCCTTTCCCCGTATTGTACACCACTTCTGTGAAACTCAACACTAAGACATCAGAGAAAAAGAAAGCTTCCCATGGAGTTGGTCTGGGCCAAAGTTTCCCTTCTGCCTCTTAGTCCTGTGGGGTTGGACCATTCTTCCCTACAGAGTTATGTTGTGTACTATAAGACAGATAGATATTTGACAGTATATATTAATTCCAATCATAGACACCAGGACTCCCCAGTCCCAGGTATGGAAATCATATCTGTCTGTGACATCACTATGTATTCACTGTAGGCAGAGGAATCAACCCCAGTTAAGGAGCAGTGGTCAAGGAAGACATACCAAATCTCATGAGTCAATTAGGCTACAGAGAGGGGACTGAGGAGCTGGCCACAACACCCTTCCACAGCTAGAACATGCAGCTTGATTGAGCCTAGTGAGCCAAAAACTTTGTTTCTTAACAGCAATATTCCATCTAAATCTGGAAGAGAATATATTAAGGAAGGTTAGCAGTAGAAATAGAAGATAGAAAAACAATCTCCTTTACGTAAGAAAGAGGGCACACCTAGATGTTGTGATTCAGGAGACTGATGAGCAGGGACTCTGCATCTTCACATGCAATGCAAGGCTACAGTGAAGATTAAGTTAAACCTCACGTGCAGATAGCCAACAAGGTGACTGTTGCACAATAGATGGTCCACAAATGCCAGCCAAGTATAGCCTCTGAAGCTCATTCCCTGGCCCCCATCATTCTTCCACTTGAACATGGGGTGTGTGTGTGAGGGGGTGAAATTCCAAGTCCATGAGGATTTAATGCAATTGCCATTTGATTTAATTTCCAAATGCATTAAAACTGTTAATTCAACACATCAGCATGCAGCTGATGAAGTAGTCAAAATAATTCAAGGGAACCAATACTTGTCAGGTTTTATTTATCCACATTTTTGCTTCTTTACAATAAGCTGGTCTCTGTGCCTCTATAAAGTACAATATACAAAGATATCTCCCTGTTAGCATCCCCCACACACATATGTTCAAGTTGAGTTTTTTACTCTTTTTCCATCTGCCATTTCTCTCTTCCTATGAAAAGCTAATGGGGATGTTATCAAGATCGAGAAAGTGAGAGGCTGAGGTGGGGCAGCTGGGGAATGTGCAGATGATGAAACTGACAAAGACAAGCATCACACACAGACACACAGACATATACACGCCCACACACACACACACACACACACACACACACAGAGAGAGAGAGAGAGAGAGAGAGAGAGAGAGAGAACCATGTTTGCCTAGAGTCTCTACGTATGTGACCATTGTCCCTGATCTAAGAAAGCTAGCCTTCCATTTCAATATAATCAATAATACAGAGTTGGATCATAATCTGAAACCAAGACCTCAGACTTTGTATCTATATATTCTTGGTAATGCCAACTATAATAATGGATCATATAAGCATCAATCAAAACTAGGGTAGAAGTCTAAGAAGACTTCCTGTAGAAAACTAAGTCTGCAGAGAGTATGAGGCTCGTGAGGCTTCTCTGAGAACTGGCAGGAAATGAGAGGGAAAAGAGGAGTGGGTTAATGTGAAAGGGTGTCCAGCTTTCAGACCTAACTTGGACTGGATACACATGCTTGCACATAAAGCACTCCTGAGGTAATAGGTAGGACTCATCAGGACACAAGAGTCTTTCTTTAAAGAGAATAAAGAAGGCCCAGAACCATTTTCTTTAAAAAAAAAAAAAAAGTGACAATCTAATGGCCATATGACAGGCTACATAATTAATATGATTGGAAGATGTAGACTCAGGCTCCAAATCGCAGTCAGTGTATCTACATCAAAGGGAAGCCATAAAAAAAAAAAAAAAAAAAAAAAAAAAAACACCAAAAACACAGGGCATTACAAAGCTTGCAGGTTCCACTGGAGGAAATGCAGGCTTAAAGGAAAAGAAATAGAGAAGCAAGGTAGCTGTAAAAGAGATACAACTTCCTCAGGGGTACACAGAAAATGGAGTTCAAAGAGGAGAGCCTCAGAAGGAAGGAAATATCTCTTATCAATTAAGGTAATAAGTAGGCATCCCCTCAAGGTGAACACATTCAGACACATAGGCATCTCACTGTGCTTCATATATAATGTGCAGTTCCTACATGTCAATCAAAAATAAGATAAAACTTTAAAATATATAAGATAAAAATAATATAAAGAAGGAACGGCGAAGGGCTCTTAGGAGATGCTTGTAGATGGTGACTTGGAACACTCTATGGTCACACACATGGGTGCCCCATGTACCAGGTAGTATCTCAGTATGGTAGAGCCAGCAGGAAACTGGACTCACACAGCTTCTCACCTGAGGAACCTGTGCTCTAGCAGCCGATATGAGCAGCACACAACTACAGTTCTGATGTTAAGTGCCAATGCCCTCCCCCTAAAAGCCCAGATGGTGACTAGGATGGGTCTGCTGGGAGGCGGTGACACTCTTTACATGAGGAAGCCTACTGGGACATCTGTAATGGTCACTACTGTCAAGATGCTCTGAAACTGAAATGCCTAGGAGATAAGTAAATGCCAGTTTCAAAGACAATTAGTGCAGAGATCTGTGACCTACTGAACTGATTAAACTTTTGATAGATTCTTAATATAATCACATCATACATTATGAAGTGGGAGAAAATAAAAGGGTGGGCCTCTGGAGGATGTAGGCAAAGGTAAGCATGGCCCTGGGATTCTTATCTTTCTCTGGCCACTTCCTATAGATCCTTCTCTTTGGTTCCAGTCTATCATGAAGGATTCCCTTGGCCACATACTCTGCCACTACTATGGCATTTTGCTCAAGGACATAGAGTCACGAAATTAGGGATTAAGCATTGTGAATGTGTGAGCTAAAACAAATATTTCCTTCAGTTCTTTGGTCATACAAAAGTAACTAAAGCAGGCGATAAGGTCATCTAGGGTTTCCCTTCCAGGGAACTACAGAACCTTAGTCTCTTCTGCTTTTGCTTCCTGGCCAGCAAGTGAGCAGTTTGTGCTGATCCCTGCTTGGCCATGTGGAAGAGATAGTGTGATACAATTACTGCCCCTGGAGCAGAGCCAACAGATCATGGGCCTCCATAGGGGTTGATGGTTGCAGTGCACATAAGGCTTGCTTGATTGATTGATTGATAGATAGATAGATAGATAGATAGATAGATAGATAGATAGATAGACAGACAGATGGATAGGTAGATAGATAAATTATACAATATAATATATACATACAATTTAATATATTTGCTGACAAAGGCAGGCAGATCTCTGAATTCAGTTACAATGTTAAAAAAGGTTCTTGCTGTCTCTTTCTAAGAATCAAGGGGCTGGGGTCATGAGATGCTGATTCATAGAATAATCCAAATGGAACCTGGGGAATTGACTAAATTGATATGTAAATAAAAGAGTGGCCTTTTGGTCTGTCAGAGATGAGCTATCCAGAGAGAGAGCTGCCCCCAGAGAGAGCTTTCAGGACAGCTGTCTTGTGCAGAACATAGGCCATTAGCTTGTAACCCATAACTTGACTTCAACCAGGTTGTTTGTCTGCTTGCTTTGCTTTGCTTTGCAGCTCCCAGATACTAAGAACCCCCTCCAACCTGAGTGAGGCCAGCCCTAGATAAGTTTGCTCTACCAGGTAATGCCACCATTTCTTTTCAATACTCCACCAAAAAGCCCCAAGCAATAGATTTTGAGACAAAGTTTCTCTTTTCTTTTTATGTTAATTACCTTAGATATTTTGCTTAGCAATGGCTCTCATATGCAAAAGGAAGCCTAAGTATAGTATAAAGGGTTAAAGCTGCAGAAGATAGGGCTGAAACTGGGGTGAGTGCTCTGTTAGAGAGGACAGTCAGAGGCCCCTCTGAGAGGCTGCTGTCAGGGCAGAGGTCAGTGTGAACAAAAAAAGGGAGTTATCTAATTACCAGAAAGAAAAAGACTTCCAGCAAAGAGAAAAGTAAGTACAAAGGTCCTGAGGTCAGAACTAGCTTGTTATCTTTCAAAGAAGAGAAGGATCAATGTACTTAGAGAAGGGGTAGGAAGGCTAATGTGAAACTGGGGGGTCAGAAACCAAATAGGCAAAGAGAAGCCAGACTTGAAGGCCATGGTGAAGAGTGTAAACTGTATGCTGAATATGATATAAACTGCTGAAGGTTATGTGTTTGTATGTGGCATGCATTGCGCACACATGCGTGTGTGTGTGTGTGTGTGTGTGTGTGTGTGTGTGTGTGTGTGTGTGTGATATTGACATGTATGTATAGCTGATCCGCACCTTGTATCTTTCTTAACCACTCTGAACATTATTTTCTGAAACAAGGTCTTCTCATTCAACCTGGAGATCACCAACTCAGGTAGGTTGTCTGGCCAAGAAGTTCCAGGGATCCTCCTGTCTCTGCCTTCCACGTTTAGGGGTTACAGACATGTGCCATTGCAGGCCATTACATATGTGGTGAGGGACCTGAACTTAGTTCCCCAAAGCTTTAATGAGTGAGTCATCTCCCCAACTCTGAAGTCTTTACAAGGAAATACAAGGATTGTAAAATTTGGTTTCAAATTATGACTCAGGGTGCTACAGGAAAAGCAGACCTCGGTCAGGCAGGATTCAAGCAAGAAGGCAGCTGCGATTATCATCCAGCTGGACAGAATGGTCCATGACAAATCCAGCCCTCTTCCTGTCTCTAGACATAAAGTGTTGGGACTCACAGGCATGTATATTTTCATCTGTAGATTTCCTGTAGCTGCTTTTACTATGACCGCAGAAGAAGCCAAGAATTTCAACAAAGGCAGGATGCCCCAAGAAGTTGAGGATAGTCAGCAACATACCCTAGAGAAGCCTGCCAATCTACTCTAGCACATGGATGAGCAGAGGTGGTAGAGGATGCTGATTTCTACACTGACTTGGGAAGCTATATTCACATAGGAATGAAGGCAGACCTCAGTCCATGTTCTTGTACCCCAAACTTGGCCTCTGGGTCACTTGACCCTAGATACTTTTATTGTTGTTGCTGTTGCCTCTGACTACTGCCACAGGGAAAAACGTCTAGTCAAAATAGAAGTTTTATAGTACTTCAATGGTTCCAAGAAACACAACCATGGAAGCATTTGGCATTACCTCTTCTTCCAGCATGCACTTCTTTATAGTTGCTATCCACAAGGAAGCAATGGCCAGCAGCTTTGGTTATTTCGGAAGGCCACAGACACTGCAGGGTCCCTGAAGAAGGTCTGTGTCCCACTCCTGTATCTCAGATCTTTCTATTTCTGTGTGTCCAGCTGATTTACCACTCTCACGTCTTGTTCTCGGTTTTCTCCAAAATGCAGAGGGGCCCTGTATCCAGGGTATTAGCATCCACAGAAGGAGTCTTCCACTAATGACTCGGGAAGAATATTCATGTTCCAGCTTCCTAGCAAGCCAGGGTCTTCACTTTAAAACCCACACTCTCTCCAGGAAAGCTGAGACCCAGGTGTCTAGAGTAGCAATGCCCCTTTCACTGGCTGGTCTCTCTCTGTTCAAATGCTAAATCAATAGTCTCTTGAATTCACCCACAGGCCCCTAATCTTACTCTAGACATCCCAATCCCCTGTACTGCCTCATTCATTTCCCAAACACAGGCTATGTCTGTTGTGTACAGGCAGGTCCAGGGATGGATACAGACTAAATGCCAATTCATGGTGGCTTCATGGTGGTATACTGTCTGTGATCCATGAATAGGGGTGCCCTGCAGTCCCATGACTTCATTAGAATAAAGCTCCAGCTTTTATGATGATACAAAGATTCTGAAAGTAGCCCTGACTTTCATTGCCACACCCAAACATGTCACCATTGCGTATCTCTTTATTAGATTCTTGCTTCCCATGTTTCAAAACTGATTCAACCTATCTCTGTCCACATACTTGCTTAGGCCACAGGATCCATTCCATCATTTACAGGATGACTCAGAGTCTCCCTCCAATCCCTTTTCAAGACTGCATTGCTCATTTTGGATTGTGTCACAGGACCTACCGTTCTGGACTTTACAGAAGATGTAAAATGGAAGGGAGAGATAAGTGGGCTTGAAAGCTATGTAAGCTTGAGAAATATCCATCTTTTCTCCTTCATTTGTAGAAGGGGGTTATTAACAGCCTGCTTCAGAAGATTATTGCTAAGATACCTAAGCTCATGTAGCAGGTACCCGATATTCATTCCATGATATGTGCTGTAAGTTTAAATGTGCCCTCTAGCCACACCACAACTGTATCATAGCATCTGGCACCTTCTTGATTCAATAAATAGAAACTTAAAAGAAGATAAGAAGTCAACAGCTTCAGTCCTTTAAGATGTCCAAATACAGCTATGAACTCAAGTGTGTACAGACTGGTTTGAATCAGAATGGTCTCCACATAGGGTCATATGTTTGAATGCTTAGTCATTAGAGAGTAGAACTGTTTGAAAGGATTAGGAGGTATAGCCTTGTTGGAGGAAATGTGTCTCTGGGACCTGGTTTTAAGGTTTCGAAAGCCTAACCTAAGTCTAATGTCTCTCTTCTTGCTGTCTGCAGATCTAGTTGTAGAACTCCCAGTTACTTTGCCAATACCATGACCACCTGCACGCTACCATGCTACCCACCATGATGATAATGGTCTAATCTCTGAAACTATAAGAAGACCCCAGTTAAATGCTTTTCTGCTTAAGAGTTGCCATGGTCATGGTGTCACTTTATAGTAATAAAATAGTGACTAAGACACAGACTCAGAGTAGTAAGTGAGCAAAAAATCCTAAGGTAAGAGAGTGCTCTGCTTCAGGCAAAGCATGCTTAGAATGTATAGCCTTCTGTCACCAACTCAGGATACAAGATGATTAGTTCCAGATGCGGAAAATCTTTACATATCTTCATATGTAAAGCATGAGAAAACTATATTTAAAGAAGAAAAATAAACAAGATAATGCTGAACATTATAAGTAAAGCATTTCTGCATGTGACATCAACCTACAAGCTGGACCTGATGACCTTGGTTCTCTCTCTTTCAGAAGAGTAAGTCCTACATATACCTTAAAGTTAAGTCTCCACAATCTGGAACAGCATCCCTTAAAGCCAGGGCAAGAAACATGGAGAGAGCCTTTGAGCAATGTCCTCTAAAAATGGTGAAAAATGAAACTGTTGATCATAACATTGTAGGCACTTACCTAGTGCTAGGGTCTGAACAAATGACATCGTCTCTCTGGACAAGGAAGCTGTGGTAGTTGGACTAAGAATGGGACCTACAGGCTCATAAATTTTGATGCTTGGTCTCAAGAGAGTAGTGCTATTTGAAAGGATCAAGAGATGTGGCCATTTTAGAGAAAGTGTGTCACTAGAGGTGGACTTTTAGGTTTGCAAAATCCTAAGCCAAGCCCAGATTCTTTCTCTTCTTGTTGACTATACATCTGGGTATAGAACTCTCAGAAATTTTCCAACAACATGTCTGCCTACAAGCCAGCATGTTTCTTGCCATGATCATAGACTAAATCACTGAAACTGTAGGCCAGCCCCAATTCAATTATTTCTTTTATAACAGTTGCCTTGGCCATGGTGTCTCTTTACATCAATAGGACACTAATACAGAACCCATCAGATAAATATATTTTCCTTATCCTATTGTATAGGAGGAAATGTGAGCTTTACATGAAGTTACTACAGGCAGCAGAGACTAAGGCCAAAATGGAAGTTTAGGTGTGTTCCAATCTGTAGTCTCTAATCATGACTCCATTATTATGTCCCAGTAGGACTCACCTGATGATCCACACATACCTCTCTTTTTTTAAGACACTAACACCATGGTGAAATGTTCTGAGTACCTAGTAGGATATAAAATGAACTTGGACAACACATTTAAAAATCACCAGTGTGTGAATATTAAAATGCAGCTGAGTAACTCCTGTTTAGGACAGCCACATCCTTTAGCCAAGCAAAATACCACAAAATGGAAGATACCAGCAAGCTCAGAAGCAGATTGGGGGGAATGAGAACATTTATGAGCAGTGGCCTGGAACAGGTAGGCACAGGATGTGCTGTCAACTGAGTGAAACCTCAATTACAGAGTAATCTAACATATAGCCAGTACATTACCACAACTCAATAAACAGCTCTTCAGATTTAAGTAATTCCAATTTGCTTTCGTTGCGGGACTGAGTTGCCTAGAGAATGCTGATACTACCTACAACTAAGATTAGGCTGAATCTTCCAAGACCCTGATTTTTACTCTGATAGGATGCTGGTAATCCAGGCAACATGAGAGCATGCTAGCTTGCAGAGAGGCAGGGATTTGCTCTGCTCTTCTCAGTGCACACTTGCCATGCACCTCAGTTGCTGGAGGGCTCTTGGTTGTAGAGAGGTCACAGTTTGAATGAATGACATAAAGCATAAAGGCTGCCCATGTAACCAGGTGATGCAACAGCAGGACTATCTACTGAGCTTCTAGGACTCATCAGGAAAAGGTAGGCAGTAGAGAGAACCCAGAGAACTCTGACTTAAGAACATCTAATGCTGATGCTCCCCAGCTACATTTTAATACATTGTCCCTCTTTCCTTATGCTCAAGTATTACTACATGGGGATTAAGCAAAGGCCTTAAATGATATCTCCAAGGCAACAGGTACTGGATGAGATGCCCAGTCCTGCTCACTGAGTTCTTCTTGTCCTTACCTGGGGACAGCTATCTGATGTAGCATTCATTTGCTCATTTCTTAGAGAATGAGTTATCAGACAACTCCAAGAACTTCTGCACTGATCATCTCATTTCTCCCACACAACATCCTCCCAGGGATAAAATCCTATAACCCTGTTTCCAGATGTAATGGCTGAGGCCTTGAGCGATTGAGCTGGGCCAGGGATTCCAAACTAGAAATCTGGACTCCAGCAATACTGTATGCATGGAAGAAAGCCACATCAGTGTGATGAGCAAAATCTGCCACCACTCAAGAAGAAGAATGAGAATGTTCCAACAGCAAGTGGCCTTTAAGAAGACTTGGTGTGTATTGTTTTTCAGATATTTCTCCTATCCCTGATAAAGAGATAGCTACTATTTTTCTTTTCATTTTGAATTCAAACTAAGGATTTTAGTGGAGAGAGACCTTCTTCATGAGCCCCTGTCCTCAAATGGTCTCATCCTCTGCCTTCAAGTAGTCACTGGACAACCACAGCAGGCTGACTGGTTTCCTATAGGTACCGTTGAATGGCCCTCCTCTCATTTTGTCTGTGTATTGTGGAGAGGAGTTGCCTCTGCCTTCTCCACTGTTATCTGCACCCCCGTGGCATTGATTATAACATTGGGATACCAGGAGCCAATAAGGCCCCAATTCCCTCCAGGCCTTCCAATATAAGTAATGCAGCACACCTCAGACTCAGCTCCAACTTCAGCTTTGCCCCTTAGGATAACCTCAGCTCCTCAATCCCCCTAGGCTGACTTTCCATGATATAAAAGAAGTTGAAATCAAACCAGTGTCCATACCTGCAATTAAGATAAACTGACACAGCATACATGAGGGGACTCTTCTGTATTGACGGGATCCAGAAAAATGACTTATCACACACTCAACATTAACATGTGTGGGAAAGAGGCACTAAAATCCAAAATGTAAAATCCTGTGCCAAAAAAGTAAATGAATTTCATCAAAGTGTCATTAGATGGGGTCAGATTACAGAAAGTGCCAATGCACCATTGTCTGCCGTGGAGAAGTCATAGAACCTCCCAGCACATCTCTCAAAGGAGAGCATGGGGATGGGGTTATGGAGTTGCAATGGCTTCTGGGTCATATTGACATACTTGGCTAGTGCATCAGGGACCAGAGCTCATACTGGTCCCTTTTCCTTAACTAAGCCTCAGTTGGCAACAGCCAACAAAAGACAAAGCACTGTTGTCATGGCCACCTCTCCCAGCCTAGGCAGCCTTGCTTCAGGCAAACCCCTGCCCCAGCAGCCTCAGGATTACCACTCTCCCACACTTCTTCCCCCCTGACTATGAATAGAAGACTCAAGAAAGAAAACAAAGCAAGCATTTTTCTGGCCTCATTTTTCTGTTAGTACAAATATTAGGGGTGCAGCAGTGACTCTGGTAGTCTGCCCCACTCTCTCACCGCCACTTAATGCCAGGTGCCTATAAGATGTTAGCAAATGTAAGAGAATGTGGCATTCCACTGCAGGACTCCCATAGCAGAGTTGGAAATCAACCAACCATGAAAAAGCACAGTGAGTGTCTCTGGGGACAGCTCAGAAAATTACATGGAGTATTTGAAAGGCCTGCAAAGGCCACTGTGTCATATGAATCAATCTCATGGGACTGGGGGCTGAGGTAGGGGTTCAAAGATCTGAGCCTAATGTGATCAAAGTGATGGTTTCTTTTATACATTAATGGCACTTCATGTGAATGAACTTAAAGGTGCTTTTTGGTATTATTTTGTTCATGACTACCTAATTTGTTGATCTTCAGCTTAAAGGTTCATAACATTATGGAGATGAAATAAATGCCAGCTGAAACCAATAATTTACTCAAATATCTTAAAGTTGAGACTCATGAATTGGTGGGACCATGCTAATGGAATTAGTCCAACATTAGCAACTTCTGGGGTCTGGTGAGCACAGAACCCCTGCCAGGTATAGCCCTTGAATGGGAACAATTCAAGGAGTTCAGATATCACCTTTTCTTTCCCAGAGCTCAGGTCACAAAAGGGAAATAAATAAAGCATAAGCAGAGGGAAGTGGCTCTTGTAAAGTGTGATACAACCTATGTAGGTACATTATTTACTTTCCGATTTCTGGGCTGTGATAAGATGCCCTGTCAAAGCCAATGTAAAGGAGGCCTTAGTTTGGTTCCAGAGTGAGGTCCATCATGGTAGGAAGTTGTGGCAGCAACAACTTGAGATAGCTGACTGCATTTCATCCACAGTCATGAAGCAGAGGGAAATGAATGCTGGGATTCACTTTCTCCTTCTTATCCACTCCAGGTCCTCAGTGAATGTAACTACGCTGCCTTGAGTTAACAGTTAACATGTCATCTCCATGTTGATTCCATATGGAAAATGCCTCAGGTATGTCATAAGTGCAGCCAGAGGCTTGTCTGATAGATGGTTCTAGACCCTGTCAAACTGACAATATTAACCATCGAAGTAAGAAAGGAGACAAGTTGATGCCAGTGACATTATATCATCTTCTACTTGGATATTCAACTGGAGTCAAGATAGTTCAGAAGAAAGGGTCCAGGGGTCCAGACAGGGATCTCTATTTTGGCCCCATTAAATTCACCAGTCACACAGACCCAGAAAAGAGGATGCAAGATTTTTACACCAACCCATGCTCAAACAGAAACAAAGCAACAGCAGAAACTCAGAGCCTTCTGAGAATCAAGCATTTACTTTTTTCTCCCTTCAAACACAGCAGGTATTATTCTACAGCTGGCATAATATGAACGGGCTCATTATTTCATTCACTAAATATTGCTATACTGAAATTTTAATCAGTGAACATAGCAGTGATAAAATGAATACAGCCATACACTGTTGATGCCTGTGTAAACCGTCAAACCCTTCTTTGCAGAAGCAATATTGCAATACAAAGAAGAAAAATCCATAATGATGTTCATATGCTTTGGACTACCAACTCAACTTCCTGCGAAATTATTCTAAGGACAGAATCTTGTTCTGTATAATAAAAAAAAAAATTGTGGATGGGGGGGACTGGGCTGATGTTGCACACTAAAATGAAGAAATGACAAAACAAAAACACCTGGAAATGCCTAAACAACTAAGAAGATGGAGATATTTGAAAAGAGGAAAATGCCATAGCGTCAGTAATAGTGTCAGATCTTGGAACCTCTCCTTAAGATGGATCCTAAGTGGAGCCTATGGTATGCTTACAGACATATCATGGCTGTCTTCCTAGAGGCCCAACTGACTGAGACAGATGCAGATAACTTACACCCAACCAATGGACTGAAGTAAAGTACCACTGTGGTTGAATTAGGGAAAGGCTGGAAGAAGCTGAAGAGGAGGGCCACCCCATAGGAAGACCAGAAGACTCAACTATCCTGGAGCCCTGAGATCTCTCAGACACTGAGCCACCTACAAGGCAGCATACACTAGCTAGTCCAAGGATCCTGACACATATATAGCAGAGGACTGCCTAGTCTGGACTCAGCGGGAGAAGCCTCACATAACCCTCAAGAGACTTGAGGCCCCAGTGATTGGGGGAGCCTGGAGGCAGTGGGGTGGGAATGGAGGTGGGGTAGGAACATCCTCTTAGAGAGGGGTTCAGGAGGAATGGAATGAGGAACTGTGGGAGAACTGACTAGGAAGACTGTAAAAAAATAAAAAATAATTTTTAAAAAAGAATAATACATTGGATGGTATATGTTTCAGCTACTTTTTTGTTGGTGTGAAAAACACTGTGACCAAATGCTATTTAAGGAAGAAAAAGTTTGCTCATTCTTGAGATGATAGAAGGGGGGTCCCTAATGGTAGGGAGGCTTGGAAGCTGGTAACCAGAGCAAGGAGAAGAGAAACCACACCTTTAATCCCAAACACAATGCAGGGAGAGCCAACTAGCAGTTGGATGAGGCTGAGGCTATGGCCTCTCAAAACCCACCCCTAGGGATATACCTCCTCTATCAAGGTTCTACAGCCTTCTCAAACAGTGCCAGAAACCTGATGCCAAGTTTTCAAGGCAAACAAGTACAGGGAAACTGATAAACATTGACTTCAGACCATCTGGGAGGTAGGATCATTATTTTAACAGCCTTTCTGAAATGTTGTCATTATATGGAATTGTCAGTTAGAAACTCCTCACAAACATTTCAGTGGAACATCGCTAAAGCACAAAGGACATGTGTTCATCTTGAAAAATAAATTAAAGTCTAATTTGGAGGTTGCCGTGTGTGTGTGTGTGTGTGTGTGTGTGTGTGTGTGTGTGTCCGTCCTATATGGGAGAGTGTTGGTGGGAAGATCAGTTGGGGAGATGGGGAATCTCTCTTGCAATGTTGGGGGGGGGAGCAACAGGTAAGAGAAGGGACTTGCTGTGTAAAAAGAGTAAAGAAGATCCAGTATCCAGCCACTCGGTAAAGTTGTGGCATGGTGGCACTCACCTTTCACGATCAGCTCTGCATAGTTGGACACACCAGACCCACCATCTGAGCGGATCACGCAGCGATACTTGGAGACGCTGCGTTGAGAGGTGTCTGCCACACTCACTGTGGCTGAGAAGCGCCTGTGGTTGACCACCCTCGTGACCATGAGTGCTGTATCTCTGCCATTCCATTGCTGGGGACATAGGAAGGGAAGGGAAGAAGACATCTTAGCATCACAGGCTTCCTGGAAACCATCAACATAGACCCCATGACCCTCGCTTGCTCCAGGGGCCCAGCACTCTCTTGTAACAGATTGACGATCAGTTTCTATCTAGCCTGAACTATGGTTCTGACTAAAATAAAAAGTAAGTCTAAGCCACTAGGTACACTAGCGTATGTCTGTCAGCCCAGCACTGTATAAGCTGAGATGGGAGACTTACAAGTTTGAGACCAGCCTGCCTAATAAGATCTCTTCTCAAAAGTATAAAGGAAGGGAGAGAAAAGATAATTAGATAATTCGGGGGGTGGAGGGAGTGATGCTTGATTGGAAGGAGCTGGAACAAAAACTCCTCCTAATAACCCCAGCTCCTGGCTCAGCCCACATTTGGAGTTGCATACACCCCTTTACCCGTCCTCCCTTCTATTTCCACTCATCTAATAAGCAGACTACACAGAGTTTCCCCAAGACAGACTGCAACACATTAACAAACCCCAGCCCATGCAGAGTACTAGCAAACAGCCTGCCTTTGATTACCTCAGCCAGTGATTGATGTCTTACCCACCCATAGACTATGAGTCCCCTTGCACCAGGATGTCACCACACATAGGGGATTCCCTACCTCCCCACTCTGTCACATGTTCTCTCCTCTGCCTGGAATGTTCTAAATGCCCGGGAACAGCCCCCCTCCCTCCCTAGAAAAACTTATGTTTAGCTCACCCCCATCTCTAGGCAGTTCCCTTATCATTCACACCACTATCTCAAAGTCAGCTCTGCTGTTCTCTTATGCAAACATTCCCCAGATCCTGGTCCATGACTATCCCCCACTTGAGACTATGGGTCCTCAAGAGACAAGACTCCCTATACTTCCTGTGGTAACTTTACCAAGGCTTGCAATATCATGACAAATACACATAGGTGTTTGTCTTCAGCAACCAGAGGGAGTTTTAGGTGTGATGTTTGGGGCTGAATAGATTCTTTCCCAGTAGCAAGCTATAAGAATTGATAAAGCATGCCTGTGGGTATATTCTGAGTGGATATTTACTAAGCACCCAATATGTGGCAGACCCTGAGCTGGGTGCTTTTGTATAATTCTCCGTTTAATCTTCACAGCCTTGTTGAGGTACGTGTTATTGCTGATCTTCTCAGAAGAATCAAATGTCATAGAGGTTAAATAAATATGTAGAACAAACACATCCCTCATCCTGGCTTTCTAGCATCAAGTCATACACCTTTCCCTAAGACTTTATCCCCATTGCCTGCCTTAATATAACTTTTATCTCTAAAGTGAAATGGAGGGTTTTACTTGTCTGGTTGGATTTAGAGAAACCTGGCGATTTATGATTCTCAGGCCCAAAGTCTTTCCACATGTGATCTCTAGTGCTCCTTCCGGGAAGTAAATAGTTTCTCCATGTCCACTCATAACCCATTTCTCCTGTCATTTTCCAACCCGCCTCCCGTTGGCAACATGTTAGGATGGGGACACAGCCACTGGCAGGGCCAGGCACCTGATCAGCTTCCTGGTGGCTCATGAGGCAACTGAGCATTGGCAATGCCACAAAGATACAGTGAACTAAGAGAAGGGAACAGAATCACCGAAGCTCCTTCCAGAGGGAGGGAACTGCTTCAAACTAGCTAGGGAGTCAAAGGGGACATTTTCCTTGGTTTTGTTATTTTAACATCCTAACACATTCGGTCTCAAATATGTATCACTTCCACACTTACAAATATTAAAGTACATGTTACTTTCAAAGTCAGGACAGCAAGAGAGGTGGCCATAGCCTCCCTCCTATTCCATAAATGACCCAGCATGACCAGAATCAAGCCATGCAAAGATCAGAGGGCACCGGGGACTGTAGCTGCCAACCAGTGCATACCTTGGGGTATCCTTGCAAGAGATGATACAGCTTAGTCCCAGGTATGAGAAGCTACCAAACATGCACATGCCCCCGCACACACACACACTCACAGGCATATATGCACAGTCACAGGTACAAACATGCACACTCACAGGCACATACACGTACTCAGAGGCACATGCATGCACACCTTTCACATTAGCATAAGGATGGAGAGAGGATTCTGTCAAATATGAGAATTGAACCCTGATTTGAAAAGGTGCTGAATAAACTTCAGAAGATACAAAGTTATCCAAGGGGTCCATTTTTCCCATTTCTTAGCAAGGCAGTGTAAGAATACCATAGTAATGCAGTTAAGTCTGTGATGAACAATTAGACAGATACTGTCCAGCCTGATTTATTTATCACACTTCCATCTTTTTTGCTCTCCTGCTCCATATACAATGGATTTGTCAAAAACCCACAAGCAGTGGGGTGACTGCAAGGATTAAATGAGTCAGCACACAAACCACTTAGAACAAAAAGGAACATTCTGGTGTTACAAGAGTTTTGCAAATTAACCATGAAATTAGGAAAAGAAAAAGTGCCCTCAGTGGAATAATATCTCCCAAAGACACCCATACCTAATACCTAGGACCTGTGAATATATATGTTTATGGAAAGCTATGACTCAGTGAAGGATGTTAAGGTTGGAGTGTCATTTGGAGTTATGTATCTGGGACCAGAGAATCACAGCGTTCTCATGTTGGAGTGAGGATAGGGGTGGGGTCATGGGATGGTGAGTGAGGATCAGAGAAGGAGGCAGATGGAAGGGCAGGTCAGAGGGAGAGAGCCCCTCACTTTCTTCTGAAGGAGGGATTCAAGAGTTAAAGCTGAGGTCCTGGGTAACATTATAGTGGGAGGGGGACAGAGTCTCTCTAGACCCTTACAAGCATGCCCAACCTTCTGTCATTGTAAAGCATTATCATCTACATTATCATCAAAAATCTGTGAAGTCAAGGCTGGAGAGATGGCTCAGCAAGTAAGAACACCAGCTACTCCTCCAGAGGACCTGGCTTCAATTCCTAGCATCCACACTGCAGATCATAGCCACCTATCACTCTAGTTATAGGCCATCCATTATTCCCTTCTGGCCTCTTCAGGCACTGCATGCCCATAGTACTCAAACACACATGAAGGCAAAATCCTCATACACTTGAAATAAAAATATACTTTTTTTCTGAAATTAAAAAGAGGACTATGCAACCAAATACAAAAGGAACTGAAAAATCTTCACAACTTCTATATTTACAATCGTGGGGCCGGTTACATTCATAGCTATCCATGGCTACATACAATCTATGGGTCAGAGGCTGGGCATATTCTCAAGGAACATAGCCTACGAACATCTCAATTCTATATGCAAAACTCAGTGAACCTCCGTCTTGACTGCTCATCTCTATGATGGCAGAAAAATAAATTTTTTCCGAACTGTTAGGTTTGTAGAATTTATTTTAGTAGCAATAGGAAGCTAATACTTTAAAAAGGGGGGGCTGGATAAGTACAAGGGCTGCATTGTGCACATTTACATTTTATCTTGATGTTGCCTCCTGTATCATTTACTTATCTTCTTAATGATGTCAGATTCTGGCAGAACTGAAGAGGATTAAGTGCCTTCCCTTGAACTGTTCACTTTCCCCCCCTTTCTGATCAGCTCCTGAACCGAGAACCTTTCTCCCATTGAAGGATAGGAAATTGCAGGTTGTCTTATAAAATCTTTGGAAAACAGGCCTTTTGATAATCATACTTGTCATATTGGGAGCAGGTAACAGCGGGGCAGAGACGTGCAGAATGGCCCAGAGTCCAGGCAGAAATAGTACAGGGATGGACTGTGGGCAAGGAGAACTGGAGGTTAAATTTAGGGATGAGCCCTCATGGGCAGAGGCTTATATTAGTGTGAATGGCTCAAACAAGGCAGGGGAGGGCAGGTGAAGGCTGAAGGTCAAGACAGACAAGCAGGAGCCTAAACCTCCAGAGGAAGGAATGACAGACATACTACAAGCCCAGGGCATAGATGCTCCAATGAGAAGAGACCTAGATGTCTTGAAAGCTATGGCCACGTAGAAAAGAAATTCAAACAGAGTGCATGTGTAAGAATCACATGTCACAGCTACTGCCACAGCCCCAGATAAATGCCAAATAGGAAATGCAAAGAAGATAACACAAGGGAATTTGGTTAAATGAGGAAAAAAAAAAAAAAAAAAAGAACCCAGAAATCTAGGTCCCCGGGTTTGAGTGACACAGGGAACATCTTACTTTCATTTCCTTTGAAGTGACAAAATATCTTGACATAAAGCAACTTGGAGGAGAGAGGGGGTTATCTGGCTCATAACTCTGTATTCAATTCATCCTATCAGGGAGTCATGGGGGCAGGGAGGGAAGCAGAAGCTTAAAGCAGTCAGTCACGCCCACAGTCAAGAGCAGGAAGAAAGAAATGCATACATGTTTATCACTGAACTGAAGTTTTCTATTCTTCTGCAGTCTGGGTATAATATAGGGAATGGTGCCTCCCACTTTCAGATTGGGTCCTTGCTAGGCAATTAGGACAATTATGTAGAGACATGCCCATGGGCCAACACCTCAGACAGTTCTTTATTGGCATGAATACTTGGCACTGTGCACGCCACCACACCATGTTGGATTGACCATGCCATGTCTGATACAATGTTGTTAAAGCAGCTGACTTAAGGGGTTGATTTTGTTTTTTTAATTATTAAAACTAACAATTTCTGAAATGGCCCTAAACATACTTCTGTCATTTTTGTGCTATATATTTATATCATGCAGAGTTCTTATCTTTGGCAATTATTAAATAAAAATATTGGTCAACTCTGAAAAGTATTGAAGAGGCTCCATTCTGGAGTATTGGATATTCAGTCAAGATTTAATTCTCTATGCAAAAACTAGTATGTATATCTATTTGATTAGTACTCAGGTTTGCTTTCATCTCCAATATAAAATTACATATATATCAAGCATTTAAAATATTTCCTTATAATTTCTTGCCAGTGAATGTTTTTTTACGTGCCTGACTTATATATCCTATACACCAAGGGAGAATGTTCTCAAAATAAAAAGATGTTGCTACTGAAAAGAGAAGGCCTTGCCTTAAAAAAGTGTTGCCCAGGGGCCAACATCTGAACATGTAGCCAGTTGTAAGTCATAGCAAGATGAGGAAATTGAGCATTGGCTGAAGGGGAGCTAGAGGCAGCTTGATTACACAGGCACAGAGAATGAGAAATTTTGCTTCTAAAGATGCTCTAATAAGGACGGTAAAAGCATCCATGATGCCTGACACCTTCCCATCTCTACCCCTCTCCTACAGTAAATTACACTTGATGCCCCTGAACTCCAATAAGCATTACTTTGAAATCTGAAAGTATTTATATTCTGAATATTTTGCTTCCACTGGTAGAGTTTCTTTTTGTGTTTGTTTTAATGAGAACAGAAAGTGCAAATATTCTACAATAAAACACTGTTTCCTAATATAACACATACATGCACACATGCACGCACACACACACTCACTCACAAGCACACACACAAATTGCATGACTGAATTGGATAAATATTTTGTTCAATTTAGGATTAATGTGAGCATTGAAGTAAAAGTCAAACTAATGTAATTGTGTTTTTAAGGTCTTAAAGCCATCTCGTCTACTGCCCAGGGTAGTCTCTTAATATAGCTTAGCCCAACCCTGTCTGATGTGGCTGCTACTCTAGCATCTCTGGGATATTGTTGTGCTAACACACCTGGCCTGACTGGCATCTTTGAGGGCTTGGATTTTACTCAGCACTGTGTTCACTGGCTAGCTAGGAATTACTTCATCCTTTTAAAACCCCGGGGGAAAGTTCTCAAAGGGTGGTCCCTGGACTGGCCACCTCAGTAGCTCTGGGGAACTTGTTAGCAGTATACAATTGTAGGAGATCTGCAGCTGATATCCATTTGTAGATGCTGTTTATTGGCCCTTGGACTCGGAGTTTTCTCCCCTTTCCCTATTCTATTATTAATCACTCTGGAAATGTACTCATTATTTTACAGAACAGAAACCGAGAGACTGTGGGATGTGGAAGGTATAATTTCTGCCCAGAGGAATATGCAGGCTGAGTAAAGATTCTAGCAAAACAACAAAAAGGCAAAAACATAAACACCGAATAGAGCACTGAAATAGCCCACTTCACAGAGGAAAAACAGGGTGGGTGTGGAAAGAGACCTGTTCTTACACTAGCCTGCAACAGTGTTTCTCAAGGCTGATGCTCAGGCTGGCTCACGTTACCATTCCGTGAACTAGAAATGTCGGCTCTCTGCTCCGGCCTTAGACCTCATCAATTGGGAACTCAGATTAACCCTAAGCAATCATGTTATTTTTACCTTAGCAAAGTGATACTTGATGAAGTATGCCATGGGTCATAATAATTAATAGTCCACTAACCTTGGTCTGGGGCTCAACAACTTGAAAGTTAATCTCATCCTTAGTCCTTCAGGGGAAACCTAGTAGGCAAATAACACCCAAGAACACACAAATTAAAAGGCCTTATATTTAGGGCCAATTCCTGGGGCCAAGCATTTTGTTACTGCACCAAAGGCACTCATCCTCAGGATAAGGCTAAACCCATTTCAGGATGTACCCAGCAACATTCCTGACCTCAGAATGACTAACTTCTGCTTATAGAAGGTTACCAGTCACTCCGTCTGCTTTTCAAGGTAAATGGGCTACATATGGTTAGAGAGAGATCTAGATCATAGATTCTAGATCACATACTCTGCACAGAAGAAAGGAATATTACAGCCTAAACAGCCTTCTGCTCAGCCTCATGTTTACCAGCATCTCTCTAAAGGTAACAGTTGCCCATGAAATCAACCCCCCCCCCCCTCGCTCTTGCTCTCTCGCCCTCTCTCACCTCTTTCTCTTGCTCTCCTCTCTTTTATCTATCTATAACTTATATATTTATCACAAATATTATATACCTATATGTATCTATCTGTAATCCATCTGTCACATATATTATATATCTCTATCTGTCTGTCTATCACCTATCTATCTATCTATCTATCTATCTATCTATCTATCTATCTATCTATCTATCTATCTATCTCTTGCTTTTCCCTGTAAAAGCTGCTTACATTCCACTACCTCTGAGCTAGCCTTGATTCATGTGGGCAAGCCAGCTCCATTGAAGAACACAGCCTAGATATATTTACACTTTGGTAGCCTTATCTTTAGTACATACATACATTTCCACCATCAAGTAGGATCTTTCTGTCTGGGGACCACCTAGACAAGAGGCATATCTAATGCACAGAGCACACTTTTGTTTGCCTACTTCCTAGTTGTCTATAAAGGTAACCATCCTGGCCTCACTGTTTTGCTGATCCCTCGCCGCTCATCTCTTGTGTCATGACATTATTCCTCCCACAAAGAGATAAGACATTGCTCAAAGGAACTTAAAAAAGGCTGTCAGCTGTTAAGAGAGGAGCCAGGCTTGCAATTGATTTGTAATTGGCAAAAATGAGGACAATGCTGTCTTTAATAAAGAGGAACTATTGCCAGTTCTCCACAACAAATTAGATGCTCACCATATAGGAGATATTCCAATACAGTGTCTTGCAAGCTACTTTGAGCTTCAGAAAAAAATAAATAAAGGTAAGTAAATAAATAAATAATCAGGCCCAACATTTTCAGCTGAAATGGTCTGATTGCTCCAGGAGTCTCCCAGCCAGCAAATATTTAGGTGACATTCCCACAATCCACTCATAATGAATATTCTTTTCGCCCCCCCATCCTCCCTGCAATGGTATGACATTTGGAAACTTACTAGAATCATACCCATCGATTCTCTTAAGAGCACATTTGTACCTTTCTGGCAGTCTCTAAAGAATAGCTTTTGATTATTCTTTATTAAAAGTTAAAAGAAATAGAAGTAGACATAAATCATTTTTGATTAGCTGTACTGAAGCCCTTCCAAGGGCCGGCTGCATTCATGGCTAGCAGCTCATTTGGGTCTGATGCATGAGTCCGGAGCTTCCACAGACGCAGAAAAGGACTGGTGTAAGCCCCATGGGGTGCCACAAACTTGCAGCAAAGTAGACAAGACAAGCAGTTGGGAAGAGCCTGCATATTTTCCATCTCCCAGTAACAACCCCTTTTGATTGTGACTACTTCAACCCTCCAAGCTCCACTGGAAGGGCCACTTCCTCTGAACTTACTGCCCATATTAAACACACAAACCTCCAGGCTTTCCTGATCTTGCTGCCTTCAGCTCTACCTTTCCCCACTCACCCTTCCTACCTTGTGGTGAAATAGTTAACTGTCTTGCTCACAGGTCCATCTTCCCTAGAAGAAGGTGAACTCAGGGTAGCAGAGAGAAGAGGAGTGGGGGCAAAGATTGATCCTGAGTACTCTCTGATTCTATTCCAGCTCCTAGGCAAGCAGAAAGCCAGGTCAGATGGGTTAAATTCTAAAAGCATAGGCCAAGGATGGGCTGAGGAAAGGCACAAGAAAACAGCAGGAGAGAGAGAAGAAGACAAGGGAGAAGTTCCAGGTCGGAGTTTGCCAGGGTCAAAGATGAGCTGCACATGACAGGAGAAAGAAAGCCAGGACATGAGATACAGGGGAAGTTTTTTTCCATTCATCTTTCACAGTGCAGGATCCTGAACCCAGGTCCTCAGCACACATTTGAGAAACCCTCTACCAGCAGCGACACCCCTAACCTGAGCTCTTTGTTGATCTTCTGTAACTTTCAGGTGAGGAGCAGCAGAGAAGTGAAAACATGACATGTCAGGGTCATGGCAGAAAAAAACAAGGCACTACTGGGTTTTATGGTTTATAGCCTATATCTCAATATAGTTTACTAATACATTTTAACTTATAGTTTTCTTAGCACAGGTTTCTTACCTATGACACGAATCTCCAATGTTGAAGCATTAACCTACATCCATTCCCACCCCCAACATCCCTAAGAGGGACAGAGGACAGGAGCACTAGAATGAAGCACTTCCTGACTGTAGTGTCTCCACATCTCTGACCCAGGAGACTAGCATCTTCCACCAGCATCTCTGAAACCACAGCCAACGACCTTGTTAACGTGTAAATCGACTGAAAGAATCCCATAATATTGCCTGGCCCATGGCTTCAAGGACCCAAGAGGGCAGGGAGATGTTCATAGAGGAGATATTTGGTGTCATGAAGGGCTGAAAGAACAGTCAAGTATGTACAGTAGCCCTACTGATGGCAATTTGACATAGAATATCTCCAGCGGCATAGCAGTGTGGAAGTGATATATATTAAGCAGGAATTACACTTCAAATTTTCAGTTGCCATTTGTTCTTGGGCTAGCAGTATGTGCTTTCCTACTGTGAAGATGATGGACAGCAGCCAACAGCCCCAGCTTCCAGTCAGCCAGCAATGAGAGGGGAAGCAACTGGAGGTCCAGAACACACGGCATCGCTGAGCTGTGGACTGTATCTTGAGTGTACAAAATGTACTTCAAATGCCATTTATGCTCAGAATAGGTTGATCAGGATCAGACTCCACCCTTAAGCCAAGGAACATCTGTATAAGGACCGGTAATCATCCCTTGGTTTTAACAAGGAACGGACTGCTGATATTTACAAATATAGCTTTTAAGAAGAAATGGGAGCTGAAGAAAACCACACTGCAAATATCAGCCTTATATTTATGAAGCGTGGCTAGGGATGAGACCAGAAAGGGGAAAAAAGCATCCAGAGAAGTTAGTTTGAATGAAATTCTAAGCATATTTTATTTCACCGATTTTTTTTTTATAGATTTGGGAAAATCAAATATACCTAAGCATCTAGTACAGTGGATGTAAAATCAGAGGTATGAGTGTATGCTAAATAAAGAAATTTGGTTGTAGGGTGTGTGTGTGTGTGTGTGTGTGTGTGTGTGTGTGTGTGTGTGTGTGTGTGTGTCTGTGTCTATGTGTCTATGTATGTATGTTGAGAGGACAGAGACTGACATTGTTCCATATTTTATTTTTGAGGCAAGGTCATTCTCTCTTCTCTCTCTCTTCTCTCCTGTATCTCGCTCCTCTGTCTCTCTCTGTCTCTGTCTTCCTTTCTCTCCATGTCTATGTCTCTGTGTCTGTCTCTGTGTGTCTACCTCTGTCAATCTCTCTGTCTCTGTCTCTCTCTCTTTCCCTCTCCCTCTCACGTGTGGGAGTGCACTCACTGCTTCCCTCTCTCCCTCCTTGAACCTACATTTGTCTGACTTTGTCTGATTCAGCTAAGATGACTGACAGCAAATCCAGGACTCCTCTTCTATGTGCCTCCCAGTCCTTGGGATGACAAAGCTTGCAAGGTGAGCATCCACTGAGCCATTTCCCTGACCTGAAGTTACATTTTTGTTACATGGATCCAACTGCAAAGAATGATTAGATTTGGTGTGGCAAAGTAATGTGAATGAACTTAAGACTTTTGCATATAGCCCACACCCTTATTCTGGCTTTTCCTTCTCAATCCCAACTTGACTCTGAAGACCTAATTAACCCTGCTAATGTTCAGCCTCTTTGGGGCTGATAATGTCATCCTTTTGAAAGATTGTGATGAGTATTAAAAGCATTTGGTGTGTAGGCCCTCAGGACACGTCCACTGTTCTGTGTAGTCTCGAGGCCTCATCATTATTGAGCTTTTACTGTCCACCGAGCAGAAGCCCTATGCAGAGGGACATTGTATTTGGAACACTTGTGGGAGGGGAAGCTTCATGAAGTGCACTGTTTGGGTAGCCAGTGCTTCTCCATGGGATCAGGTAACTACAGGAAGCATTGCTGCTATGTAGACTGACAGACAGACAGACATGTCTCTTTATCTTACAGCCAGGTACAACCGATGTGAAGAAAAGAGCTCCCAGATCAAGAGCTTTGTGGTACCCTCTCTGGTGTGCCTGTGATTGTTGCAACCCACACACACACCCTGCTGAGATCTGCACAGAGCATCTGGGCACAGGTCTCATTTCCCAGACAGCAAGTATTGTTGGTTGTACAGTCTCTCTGTGGAGCATACTCTTTGTAAAGAGGCCTCAAAGGTCAGCTTCATGGAGAGGCTGACAGGTTTGCTCTAGGGTCCCTAGAGAGTGGGGTGAGGGTACAGATAAGAAAAAAGGACACATCACAGAATGTTCTAAACACTTGGCTCTGAGTCCTTACCAAGCTCTTCCACTACAATCAAAGCTAGGAAAGACTTCCTACCAACTCTAGAATATCCATGTCTAAGGAGAAGCGACTATTTTGCTCCTTTTAAGTGGAATTTACTTTGTTTATGTTTGTTTCTTGTATTCATTTTTTAATATTTCAGTGAAACAGAAAAAAGAATAAATTACATATAATCTAATTATCACAGTTGATAATATTGATGTATGCTTTATAGTACTATAAGTGTATATGTACATGTATGCATGACATATAGGGTACATATATATGTTATGTAAGTAAATATATAACTTTGTATATATTTATGTATTCACGTGTGTTTTTTCATTAAAATATTAAATATATCAATGATTTTATACCTTGTACTTTTCACTTAATAATTTACTATAAGAATACCATTAAGTCTCTGTGCACTGTCTCATACTTAATTACTTCATTCTAGCGCTTACTTGCAGTATGTTCTAGATCTTTCTAGTTCTCTATCCAGTTGTATATAGTTGCAGGTACATCTCTTTCCCCATTTCTGACTACTTCCTTAGAAAATTTTGGTAAAATGAAACTAATTTTGGAAAAGCTATGCACAATGAAGGTTTTAGATTTTATGTCCCTAATTATCTCCCAGAAATGATGGACTTGTCTGTATACTACAAGTGCGTGCGTAGACAAGTGTGTCCTGTCATTTCTGTTACCCTGTAACTACTTATCACATAGCCAATAACGTCCAACCACAGTGCCAGGCATATGCGTGGAATTCCACTAGTCACACAGGCCTCTGGCAGAGTGCCCTGTATCCATGCCCTCCTTCCCAACAGTCTCTAAAATATGGAGGGGGGAGCCGGTACTCAAGGAGATTCCCTTGCAGGAATAGTTATTGTATCTATCCACTTGCTGTATTAAGTTTAAAGCCTCCCTGGGTAGAGATAGATTGGCAGAAAGCTGGGGACCCCTGCCTAAGCTGTGCTGTCTCCCCCATTCCCTTCCACCCCCTCAGCCTGCTTTCACACAGAGCATTATGATGTGACGCAGACCCACAGAAGGCACTTGTGTGTGTGCCCTCAATAAGACTGCAGTGGGAAGCTGCTCATTACATCACACAGGCTTGGCTTTATGAGGGCTCCTGGGGACCATTCCCTGTCTGGCCTCTGTGTGAACAACAGTTAGAATTTTCCTGAGCAATTGGTTTGTGTTTATCTCGCAGACGGTGTAAACTGTATATCTGACAAGCTTCCTTTATGCCACTGGTGGCTTGGGTGTTCAGGAGTCCCACTTGTGACCCGAAAGCCAGCAGTAGGAAGGAAGAAATGTGGTCATCGCCTGAGAAGCAGCTCTCGTGTGCTCTTCCTGTCTCGTGGTGCCTCCCTTTTAATTTACACCATCTCATCTTGCTTTGTATCCTTCCTAAGCCACCCAAAAAACATTTTAAAGCTGACAGGTAAATAAAATCTGAAAGACCTCCATGGTCCATATTTCTGTCTATTTTCTTCAACATGACCATTGAGTTTAATTTTAACATCCCCCTGTGAACAGACCTAAGGCTTAGTGCATGCCTGTCAGTACTAGAGCAATATTGACCTTATAATAATTGAAATGCCCCAATAAAGTTGCTGAAAAATATTATGATTGTCCTACCTCATTCTTGTGAGCCAGTGGAGTCGATGCCATAAAAATTATGTGTGTCTTCAAAGCAAAATGTACTTTAATTACAGTGAAAAGAGTCAACAGTGTTGAGGGACAAAGAAGGAGGGACGTAAGTACCAAGGGGGAACTGTGAGTGTCTGGATAAGCTTTGCCAGGGAGTTTTCAACGGCAAGGAGAAAGGGTCAAATGTAAGAGACAACAGAATCAACTGCCAGCAAAATGTAGAGTTTACCTGGGCCAAACAACAACAACAACAGTAATAACACAAATCAAAAAACCAACCAACCAAACAAACAAACAAATGTGTTTCACATCCCTGGTCATCAGGGAAACAAACTTTCAAATCACACTGAGGTTCCAAATGAACACCTATTGGAATTGAAAAGACTGACCAGAGTGAGTGTCAGCGAGGGTGTGGGAAAGCGTAGGACTGAGTTCAACTGGGTTTAAAAACAGCTCCTTGTTCTTCAGAAAGCTGAAATCACATCTATGCAAGACCAGGCCATTTCAATATGAGACATTTACCCAAGAGAAATGACAGAATTTGTATACACACATAGATTTGCATATTAATGTTTACGACAGATTCTTTTGAGCAGATAGAAACGGGAAAAAATGAAACAGTCATCAATTGGCTAATAGATGAAATAAGCATGATATATGGTTTATTACAACACTTGATCATTAGAATGGATTATTCCTAAGAACAAGCTACCTAAATTAAAAAGTTGATCCATGCACTGATGTAAACAGACCTCACCTTAGAATTATTGAGGAAAGAGCTTAATACTGCTTGATCTATTCTCTCTCTCTCTCTCTCTCTCTCTCTCTCTCTCTCTCTCTCTCTCTCGTATGTCTCAGCATGTGTATGTTTTATGTGTGTCTCTGTGTTGCATGTGTACATGTTCATGTGTGTAAAAGACAAGCATGCAAGTACCACAGCAGACATGTAGAGTTCAGAGGACAACCTTAGGTATAGGTCATAGCCTTCCACCTTGTCTGAGGCAGGGTCTGCCTCTGTGTCCCCTGCTGTGCTCCAGGCTATTTGGCCCAGCTGCTTTCAGGGATTCTCCTGTCTCTACCTCCCATCTCACTACAGAACACTGGGACTTGCATACACTCTGGGAATCTGAGCTCTAGTCCTCAGGTTTAGCCAGCAAGAACCTCATGCATTGATCCATTCCCCTAAGCACTATGTTGATATAAAATTCTAGAATACATAAACTAATACATAGTGTCAGGAAACAAACCAGTGGCTATTTATTACACTGGCACAGAGAAGAGATTAATAATGAGGACAAAGACACTTTAGAAGGTGGCATCGATGTTCATTATCTTGATTGGGAAATTATTTACATACAAAAACATTAAATTTGTCAAGTTTTATGTCTTAAACTTTAGATCTCAATTATCTTCAAGCTGCTAACAATATATGGTATTAAATGGAAACTAAATATGGTAGGTAGCTCACTCCTGTTACCGCAGCAGTTGGAAGTCTGAGGCAAAAAGACAACAGATTTGGGGCCAGCCTGGACTGCATAACAAGACATTTTTAAAAAGAAAGAAAATATATGTGTATATGTATGTGTACGCATTTTAGTGTGTGTATGTGTGTGTGTGTGTGTGAGAGAGAGAGAGAGAGAGAGAGAGAGAGAGAGAGAGAGAGAGAGAAACAAAGAGTGAGAGGAAAGAGTGTGTGTATGTGTGTGTGAGAGAGAGAAAAAAGAGTGTGAGAGAGAAAGAAGGAGGGGGGAGGAAGAGAGAGAGAGAGAGAGAGAGGGAGGGAGGGAGGGAGGGAGGGAGGGAGAGAGAGAGAGAGAGAGAGAGAGAGAGAGAGAGAGAGAGAGAGAGAGAGAGAGAGAGAGAGAGAGAGAGAGAATGATCTTATGGACATGCCATAAAGAAGCTTCGCTTTACCTTCTGTATTGCCCCAGAACTTTCTATTTGTATTTGCCCTGACAAGA
This sequence comes from Micromys minutus, assembly GCF_963924665.1. NCBI lineage: Eukaryota > Metazoa > Chordata > Mammalia > Rodentia > Muridae > Micromys > Micromys minutus. The sequence continues at coordinate 46,431,214 of NC_137980.1, read as the reverse complement.
ACATGGAGATGCTATCACAATGGGTGCTCTCATTCTGGATCCCATCCTCTGGCTTTGTACCCCACCAAGAGAAACGCCCTCTCATCTTGCTAGGCAAGTAGGATCAATGAGCAGAAAGGAAACAGAAGTGGATTCAGGGTTAAAACGCTGCCCTATAGACTCTACTCAGTGATGGACTCATTTAACCTGAGGACAGACTGCTCATTTTGGGGACTTTTTCTAAGAAAAAAGCAATTGTTCCACTCAGAAACCCAAGTACCATTTCGTCATGGATTGATGACATCACAAGCCCAAACTCTAAGAAACTCCATTTCTCCTAGCTTTAATAATGGTGGCTTTAAAAATACTGTTTCATTAGAGAATGCTTGGTGGAAAGTTTGTATTCACAAACTCTAGACCTAGAGCTCTTAGACTGCCATTAGCTTCCCTACAAAATGCCAACCTAGTAGAACAGAAGATAAGAGTTCACATCTGCATCATTAGAGAGCAATGTCCAAAGAACAGAGATATTTGAAAATGGCCACACCCCTCCCCCACATCCCCTTCTTCACTGCACATAATTTCTTCCTTGCAAAGGGAGAAAACGGTGTGAACAAGGACCTACCCCATTCTTACCTGGAGCCAAAGTTTGTCATGCTGGGACCACTTCCCGCCAGCAATGCACTGAAACGTGGCATTCTGCCCCACATTCACCTCAACGTTTTGGAGTCGCAGGAAATGAGGTGCTTTTCCTAAGAGACAAAACAAAGACAGAACACATGAAGACAGGTAGCTGTTGCTCATACCACTCCTCCATCAGGGGCAGCAGCCTAGGATAGGCCTAGAGATCCTGGAATGTGTGCCCAAGAAAATACCAGGCTCAGATAATACCAGATGGGTCACTACAGCCTGAGGCTCATTCTGTGATCTTCACCTATTGACCTATTGAAGCCTCCTGAAGTCTATGAAATTCACAGGAGAGCATTCCCAGTTCACAAGTCAGAAACCTAAGACTTGAGCATTATATAGTTTGGCATAATCAGGCATCCATAAAATGGGGAAGCCTTGACATGAATCCTGTGCTATGAGACCCTCAATGTTCCTGTGACTAGCTACTGTGTATTCTCTCTGTTAACTCGGCCCATATATTATTAGAATGACTCTAAAATAAATGTTTCTCCTGGGAATGACAGTAGGTAAAAAGAATCATAGAACCTAAACTGCCTCCCTATGCTGCTGCTGCTGCTGCTGCTGCTGCTGCTGCTGCTGATGATGATGATGATGATGATGATGATGATGATGATGATGATGATGATGAAGCTTAAGGTCAAAGAGTACAGTAGGAGAAAAGGAGGAGGAAACTTTAATATCTGCCATTTACTAAGTATTTCTATATGATAGGTACCACAGCCAGCACTTACAAATTTAGTCAATACTGTGCAACTGTCTTTTTGATTCACTAATAGAGAAGCCAAAAATTCCAGAAAGCTGGCCATGTTCACAAAGACACTGTACTGGCTGATTTTGTGTGTCAACTTGACACAAGCTAGAGTTATCACAGAGAAAGGAGCCTCCCTTGAGGAAATGCCTCCATGAGATCCAGATGTAAGGCATTTTCTCAACTAGTGATCAAGGATAGGAGAGCTCCTTGTGGGTGTTACCACCTCTGGGCTGGTAGACCTGGGTTCTATAAGAAAGCAGACTGAGCAAGCCAGGGGAAGCAAGTCAGTAAGTAACATCCCTCCATGGCCTCTGCATTAGCTCCTGCTTCCTGACCTGCTTGAGTTCCAGTCCTGACTTCCTTTGGTGATGAACAGCAATGTGGAGTGTAAGCTGAATAAACCCTTTCCTCACCAACTTGCATCTTTTTCATGATGTTTTGTGTAGGAATAGACACCCTGACTAAGACAGGCATGTAGTTTGAATCTTCCACTTTATACTGTGGCACATCCTAAGCATGGGTGGGAAGTGGAACTGACATTCTGAGGTTTGGGCGCATGGATAAAAGTCTTCAAATAAAAACTAGCATGTGAGATAATCAGCCACAGGGCTAATCCCGGGTTTCATGCTGGATGACTTGAGTTCATCTCTTTCCTTATATGTGGGGTCAAGTGCTCCTCTATATTCATCATAAAGCAGCAATATCAGGCTTCCATTAGCTGATAACTAATGAATGAAAGGAGGAATTTGTTTTTTCATTGAGTGCAATGAAGGGTCCCTATCATTATCAATAAAATCAGTGATAAACTGGGCACAGACTACTTACCCCAAGTAGTGGTAAATAGAGGGGCCTTAGAAGACCAATGCATCAAGAAAAATAGGAAAAATAACATGTAATGAAACCCCCACCAGTGCTAAGCAGTCATCTTAGTTGAGGTTTCTGTTGCCATGATAAAACACTAAAAATCACATGGGGAGGAAAGGGGTTGCCTCATCTTACAGCTTGAAGTTCATCAATTAGGGAAGTCAGGATAGGAACTCAGGACAGGAGCTTGATGGTAGGAACTGGGCCAGTGGTCATGGAGGAGTGATGCTTACTGGCTTGCTCATTGCAGCTTGCTCAGCCTGTTTCCTTAAACCATGCCAGACCACCTGCTTAGGAATGACATCTCACATTAATAATTAATCAGCAAAATCCCTCACACTGCACCATGGGCCAATCTGGTGGATGCATTTTCTCAAAAGATTCCCTCTTCTCAAATAACTATATCTTGTGTCAAGTTGACATACAAACAACAGGCAAAACACTTTGCATAGCTTTTTCTATTCTAATTTCATGGTATCCCTGAGAAGCACATGCTAAAGGGCAGAAATCAGCATTAGCAAGTCCAAAATTGTTGTGACAGCTATCTTAGTTGTCAACATGATGTAATCCAGAATTACCTGGAAAGACAAGCTCAGAGATTAACATAGTTGACACTGAGTTGATCTGTGGCCAGTCATAAGGATTACCTTTTTTCTGAATATTTTATTAACTTATGAGAATTTCATATAGTAGATTTTGATCATATTCATCATTGCCTCCTCCTATATCCACCATCTTTACCCTGCTTTCCCTACCTACCTGTCTGCGCATTCTCTCCCCTATCTGCCTCAAGCCCAGTTTATGATGCCCAACTACTTTCTGAAGGAGTGCTTGCCCTACATTGTGGTCTACTTACCATGGTCCCATCGTTGAAGAAAAATAATTTCCCCCTCTTCTTGCATCTATCAAAAGCACTAACTCCGGGACTGGTGGTAGAATTTCATCCCACCTCCTATTTCCATAGTAAAATTTTATTTGGCTTGAGCTTGCACAGGTTGCGATTCATTTGAAGCTGAAACTGTCCTGTTTTGTCCAGAAAACACCATTTTTCCTTGATGTTATCTACTGTTTCCACAATGATCCCTAAGCCTTGTGGGGAAGGATATGATGGTATGTTTGTACCACTTAGGGCTGAGCATGCCAGAATCTCATACTTTATGCACACTGAACAGTTGAGAGTCTTTGTCTTCATTATTATCTGCTGTAAGGAGAAGCTTTTCTCATGGTAGTTGAGATGCACTGGTCTATAACAAAAAAGTCATTAGTAATCATTCTAATACTGTACATTCATTTAGCAAAATGGTTCTATCAAATCTTCCCCTAGGACCTAGGATTTACCTAGCCACCAGTTCTTGTCACTATTATTTCAGGATTCAAAACTGTGCAAAACTGATGGGTTTCTTTTATTTTCTGTTTTTATCATATTTTTGTTTTAATTAATTTTCTCCTTTTATATCATACATAACATTGCCAGCAATGTAGAAGCTTCCAGGTCAGTAACAGCTTGATTTCTTCATGTACTGGAGTCTTCAGAACTATGGTCTTATCATCAAGTTCCTATATATATTGACAATAGCCTATAAATTCTTGGGGTTCTACGGGATCCCATTGGCTAACAACTCAAAAAAAGGTGATCCTTTCTGTTTATGGAGATTTTATTCACTAGCATGTGGTCTATAATTGGGGTACTGCCCTCCTCTTGCAGGGTAACTCTATGGAAATTGTTTTATGGTTGTGTATGTATTTCAGGAAGCCTGGACTGTAGGGTTCCATATAACTTTATTCAAAGGCCTTTTCTTTTAATTTTCCCTTCCCAAGGTCGCTCCTCTCCACTGTCTTCCCATGCCCCACCCAGATTTAACCCTTCCTGTCCTGTTCTTTCTTTTTAATACTTTACAGTAGTGTTCTATCTCTCCTCACTTGAAAGCTCCCCTCCCCTCGTGGCCCTTACTAATTTCCTAGTCTCTGTAGACATTCTAAACTAAGCACACACATCTGACTCAAAGCTGGCACCCACAAGTGAGAGAATAAATGTGACATTTGTCTTTCTTGGCCTGGGTTATCTCACTCAGAATCATTGTTCCTAGCTTCATCTGAGATTTTAATGATTTCATTTTTACCAGCTTAATATTTCATAAGTTTATTTTTCTTAAAAGCTTTTTATTTATTGCATAATGCCATATTATCATTATCAGCTGATGGACATCTAAGGCTGTTTCCATTTATTAGCTATGGTGAATAAAGCAGCAATGAACATGGATGAGCAAGTATCTATAATAGGATAAGAGACCTTTGGGAATATACCATGAATGGTATAGCTGGATCCTCTGGTACATCTATTTCCATCTTCTGAGGATAGATTTTCCTCCTCACTGATTTTCATAGTGGTTGTACCAGTTTGCATTCCCATCAGCAGTAAGGTAGTGTTCACATTCTTTAGGGGATTATCTCAATTATGCTAATCGATGTAGAAAGATATAGTCCAGTAAGGGTAGGGTACCATTTCTGAGGCAGGGAATCTCAAATTTTATAACTGGAGAGATGGAGGAGAGAAGAAATAAGCAAGCAAGGATGCACATGTGCATTTTCTTCTGCACTTGACTGAGTATCTGCTTCTCACCCATCTGCTTTGAGTCCCCCATTATGATAGATTGTAACCTAGAATTTTAAGCCAAATCAATTTTCTCCCAAGTTGCTTTTTTATCAGGGTATTTTATCATACAACAGAAATGAAACTATAAAGGTACCAAAGCTAGAAAGACAAAAACAGAATTCAGACCAGTTCCATCTGAGCCCAAACTCAATTTCAAACTAGCCACCCCATTGCCTTCTTGGCCTGGAGAAGGAAGATGGTATCATAAAGCAAGCCACACAGTGCAGAGAAGGAGCTTCCAGGGTAAATGGTGGTGAGTCTCCTTGTTTCTCTGTTTGCTCTCAAATATTTTACAAGGAACGTAGTCAAGGCTACTTTCCCTTGTAGATGTATTGAACAGTTTTGTCTACCAAAATGTGCCACCACCAAGAAGACTCTCCCAAACTCAAGGACTTCAGTGTGATCAAGGACACTTGCCCTGAGAAAGTATATACCATCTGCTCATGTTTTTAAACCAGCTGACAACAGTTCAGATGCTGCTGTCAGGACCCTGCGGCTAAGGTGTCAAGGGTCCAAGGCCCAGGTGAGACTATTTCTGCTGTCTGTCTCCAAGTTCAAGATCTCTGCATCTACCAATGTGATAAATGCATACTGCTGGGATTGCTTGAAATTGTTGTCCTTTGGCGCTCCTGTATAATTTCATGAAGCTATTTTTGGATCTACCAGTTCCTCAGCCACAAATGGAGCAAACCTTACAGGTCTGATTTTGCTTCAGTTAGAAAAGGGAAGATACGGCCCCTCCCTATACAGGAGGGGCTGTATCTTGGCTCCAAAGTTAAGATTTTCTGTTCTGCTTTACAAAAGGCCTCTCTTTTTTTTTTTTAACTTTATTTTAAAAGACAAAGATAAAGGAAAAAAAATTTAAAACATTTTTGCATAAATGTATACAAATACATTTTTGTCACAGCTTGGCTTTTTTTTTTTTTCTTTTTTTTTAAGGTTTGATACTCTGCATTAAGGTCTTACTAGTTACAATGAGCAAAAAGTACATGTAAAACAGGATGTAACCCGGAATTAGTCAACATTTTCTTGGTGTGTAAGGATTGAGCATAATGTTTTTTTGTTTGTTTGTTTGTTTTGTTTTCTTTTTTTTCTTGAGCTTCACACAGTCTGTGAGTTGTTTCTGGGGCAGTCCAAGCCTCTGGGGTTAGCATCCCACTATCAGTGACTGCATATTATGTCTGTTCTTTTGTGACTGGGTTATCTCACTCAGGATGTTATTCTCTAGATGCAACCATTTTCTTAAGAATTTGGTTAAGTCATTGTTTCTGGTGGCCGAGTAGTACGCCATTGTGTAAATGTACCACAATTTTTGTATCCATTCATCTACTGAAGGACATCTGGGTTCTTTCCAGCTTCTGGCTATTATAAATAGAGCTGCTATGAACATTGTGGTGCATGTATCTTTGTTGTATATTAAAGTGTCTCTGGAGTATATGCCCAGAAGTGGAATAGCTGGATCTTCAGGTAGTACTATGTCCAATTTTCTGAGGAATCGCCAGACTGATTTCCAGAGTGGTTGTATCAGTTTACAACACCACCAACAGTGGAGAAGTGTTCCACTTTCTCCGCAACCTCGCCAGCATCTGTTGTCATCTGAGTTTTGGATCTTGGCCAATCTGACTGGTGTGAGGTGGAATCTCAGGGTTGTTTTGATTTGCATTTCCCTGATGGCTAAAGATGTTGAGCACTTCCTTAGATGTTTCTCAGCCATTCGATATTCCTCAATTGAGAACGTTTTGTTTAGCTCTGTACCCCATTTTTTAATAGGGCTGTTTGATTCTCTGGTGTCTATCTTTTTGAGTTCTTTGTATACCTTGGATATTAAGGCCTCACTTTTCTTACACTTGTGGTTAAGTTCTGGGACACAGACAGTCAGAACTAGTCCTTCTTTGGTCATTGACTCTTTACCTTGCCTCTCATTTCAGCATCAGAGTTCCAGCCTTGATTCTTTCATTTTCTTTCTAGCTCCTTCCTGCCTTCTATGTTCAAAATGTGGGTTGAATGTCACAGGTGTTAAGATGCTTGGGAAAACACTGAGAGCCCTGATTTCCAGCAGACACATCAAGCCAGAATCCTCACACAAACCAGACAGCTATCAAGATTAACAAAGCAGTTCCACTGTAAATTAACATTAACAAAACCACCACCTTCTTGATCTATCTTTCGTTTTTTTTTTTTCATTTTAGAAGGTATTTCTGAAAACTAAGGAAAGATGTGGCAGTCAGATTGAGTCTGTATTTGGCATCGATTTCAATGTTGGCAAATTGTTAAGGTGGAGTGGATAAATAGGGGAATGAGAGACCTCACACTACATTGAAAAAGAAGCTCCTCTACTAAGGGTCACCAGAGAGTGGGGTGGGGGCAGGAGTATCTTGCTCAGAGCTGCCAATGATTTCTCCAGAAACATAAGAAGCCCCCATTTTATGTGAAATCTCTCATCCTAAACTCTTGACTGAGTTTGATGAGAACACTGAGGCCTTAGCCAAACCCATCAACAGTCAGGTCCTACCAGTTTCTGGCTTCTGATAAGTTGCTCAATGTTCAGTCTCCTGGACCAGTTCCCACTAGCCAGTTGTGCCCTCTCTGGACCTATCAACCCAACAATGGTTCTCCTCTCCCTCCACACTGGGGGAATCACTGAATTGCAGGAAGTTTTCACAACTATCTTTTCATTTTGTATTCTCTCCATAGGTTCTCACCCTTCTCTCTGTTCTCTGAGGCTCTGGATTATCTGTGTCTCGTGATCAGTAGCTTTCTGTTGGGATCTGCCTTGTGTTTCGTCTTCTCTGGGTGCTTGACCTTTCTGAACCTCCTTCTATCCCCAAATCTAGTCTCCTTTTTGGCCAACTATGGACCCTTTCCACCATTATCTACCTTCTGCCTCTGCATTCTATGAATAAAATTATTGTACCAACATCAACTCACCAACCTTCAGCCAAGAAACAAGTAACCTCGGGTCCTCCAAGCAGCCACCAGCCCAGTTTTAAGCAGCCCCAACCCCCTCAGTCCTCCTTGAGACTGAGTTCCTCTAAAATGGGAACCTGCTGAACAGGGTTAAGGGAAAACTGGTTGTGTATTTGGGGCAAAATGCCTAGGTGCCAGTGACATTTAAACTCCTGCAGATGTCAGTGCAGCATCTGAAGACATATTATTGTGCCCTTTATCTCGCTCTTTAAACCTGACAATGCTCAGCAGGAAGCAACACAATTGAAGTGTAAGCTCCTACATCCATTAGAAACAACTTGGCTGATGCTCTGTGGGCTGAGAGACAGGACCCCTTGAGGCTGTGCTGGGGGCAAAAAGAGGTTGGGGAAAACTCTAAAAGTCAACTTGGGAGTTAGAAGGTTTGAAACTACATGGCAAAGTGTGCTGACATTTACCAAAGCTATAACTGTGGCAGCCCCTGCTAACAGCTGACACCACACCGAGACCCAGCAGTGGATGGTGGCTGTGGCCAAAATACTTTTGAAATGATAACAAGAAAAAAGTTAAATGAGCTATAAAATATGGATGAGAAGTTTTCCATTATAAAAGAAAATAATTTACTTGGAGGATTATGCCTGACTTTTGGTAACTATTTTGGAAGTTCGAGGTAAACATTGAAAGCCAGCTTCAATGTGTAGAGGATAAAATTGCAAATCACTGCTGATTCCTCTGTCCACAACTTTTAGAATAATTAATTGAGACATTTATTGATAAATTCTGACCATATGTCAATAGGAAATATTTTGAAGGACAGAAATAGAGACTCAGAAAAAAGTTGAAGACGTATGAAATGCATTATCTTCCAGTATAGATAATGACTTTAAAAACTTCTAAGAGAAATTAATTCAAAGGCTTAGGTTTGAGGTGGGGGGAAACAAGCAGTATATTGGGCAGCTCAGAAAGTGCAGGGGCTACATCATGTGTAAACCCACAGCAGTCCCAAAGCCTGTAGTCAGCACCTCAGAGACAGCAGGAATTCTCAGAGATACAGAAGCAGTCATCTTTCTCCCAATGTAACCAAGCCAATAGAATAGTTACCTCCAGGGCCAGAATGCAGCATCCTTTTACATGTCTACATTATAGTGCTCCTATCTCCCAGAACCTCAAACACAAAATATAACTGAATCTAGAAATAGAGCCTCATATCAACTGATTAAGCTCAAACCAGGCTTTTTGGCTAGATCTGATCTAATCAAACTTGTGTCCTTTCAGGAAGAAGAGTTGTGGACACACAAAAGGACACCGAGGACTTACACCGACAGGAAAAGACCATGGGAGGTTGCACGGAGGAAACCATGTATAAGTCCAGGAAGATGATCTCCGAAGGCAAACCTTCAGTGCCTTAACCATGATTTCCTAGCCGCAAGGGGTTATGGGAAAATGTAGTGATCACTTAGGCCACCTAGTCTCTGGTACTTCCTGATGGCAGTCCTTGCAAAGCAATAAGCCATCTGTTACATATCATGTAAGTGCAGAGCTAGCTGTTTGCTTTTTGGTCTCATTCACTTAGTGGGAGGCTTTTGAGGACAGACGATGGTTTGTCTTATGTAGTTCCCCAATTCCAGACACTAAATACAAGCACAGTAATTGCTCCCTGTGTGATTAGTGGCTGACTCTTCACAATCCTGCTCCAGGTCACCCCTGTTCTTTGCATAGTTCCAGAATGTTCTTTCTTATAGTTTCCCCATCCTTCCTATGGAACACAAACTCATATGCTGCACAGCATCCATTATAAATTAACCAAAACTATTCCATCCCGAAAAAGCCTAACATTGCCTCCCTGCTAACACCCACTCACAATGATGTCTGAGGCCCTGAGTCGGGAGGTTCAGGTCACTAGGATACAGTCTGCTCTGCTCCATCTACCAGGGCACACTGGCAGCACAGGGGTGCTTCCCAAGGCAGGGATTAAGCTTTGAAAACTTGCCATTTCCTCTTCCTAGAAGCCCCCTTCCCAAATTCTTAGAAAGCAAAATCCTTTCTAAGATTAGAGTCCCAGCTCTGACCCCATCTTTAAAGACACATCCCATGAGCACACTACTGAAGGAGTTCCACTTCCTATATTTAGCCCATTCATGGCACATTCCATTATCCCAAATTATTCACTGCTTCTCCTAGTACTAGATATTTTAATTTCTTTCTTCCACCCCCCCCCCCACAGCCAATCAAGCACCTTGAGCACAAAAGCCAACCCTTTCTTATTTATCTGCCATGCCCAGGAAAGCTCTCGAACACATAGTTCCCAATCAATAATTTACTTCTTGAGATGAAGAGTGGAAAAATTCTGTGCCAGCAATGAATGAACAGAGAATACGATCTGGAGGTCTACTTCAGAGGTCTACATACACTGGTGATGTTTGCACATATCCTTAATGTGATGTTTCTCCAATTCCAGCTCCAATTTCTAGGTCTCACATTTTATGTTCTGGCATAAGTTCTTAAGCCTCTTAAGCACTAGGGTTGAACACAGCCACAATACACCATGCAGAAATAAAGCCAAGGTCATGTCTTCTGGAGTTATATCCCATGGCCCATTTGCTGGGTAACTGACTCTTAGCAATTCTATAACCATGCAATCCACACTTCTCAGCAGGAGGAGGAGGAGGCTATCAGGAGAATCTTAAATTCACAGAAATCACAGGGAAAACAGGAAAGATGTCCAATGATCCTTAGGAATTTTGTGGGTAGAAAGCTATCTAAATGCCCTCAGGGGATGCTCTCCTACTGAGATGCAACAAAGGGAAGGGAGGATTTGACAGTGATGAGTAGGACTTGGAGACAAGACAGTTGAGGGTAGAATATCAAAACTGGGCGTTATAAAGAAAGTAAAGCTTCTTTCTGGGACACAGAGCATTGGGACCCAAGGACATGGACCCATGAAGTACCATGCTGTATTCTGCTGGGGGAAAAACAGTGTCACCTCTCAGGAAGACTATGTCCAAGCATAAAAATAATGAATTTAGGCAACAAAAATGGGCATGCTCTATGGGAACAGACATGTACAGGGTGTGAGGAAGACAAAAGATTTTCTGGGAAGACTGCTCAAAGCTGAAGATTGCACAGGTCTGAATGTATATTTAAATGAAAGCAAGAAGAGCAGGTCTTTTCTGATACCACCATCAGTATTGAATATAGATCATTCCCCAATGGGCATCTGACATAGATGATACTCAAAAGAGTCAGGGAGGGATGGGGAAGAGTCAGAACAGGCAAGAGAAACCTGTCTGCATTATTGTGGGACATACAACCAGGCCAGGAAACTTGGTAAGGTAGAGCAGGTTGAGACCTGGAGACTTGATGAGTATACACCTGAGGCTTAGGTGACTCCCAGCTTTCTGCCAGATTCCTGACTTCGAACACGTACCATGCTTCTCACATAAAAGAAACAAAATGTGTACTATAGTCACACAGGCCCAAAACAGAGTTCTCTATGTTAATTAGGTACCTAGAAGCCTATAGGGATTAGCCAATAAGCTTCCCTTCCCAGACATTCCTCCCTGTAAAAGGTATCTAATCCCAGGCCCACCTTGAGAAGTGGGGTATGGTTTTCTGCATTCAATTTGCACTACAACAGTAAACTCTTTAGAACCATAGACTATCTCTTTTCATCAATATCCACCATAGGGACCATGGAGAAGGACTTCACTTAGATAGCTACAGCCTAATCTCCTGTAGAAGGCCTCTCTATGCTCCCAGCCACAACCACCACCAAGCCTGCCACTGCCAAGTCAAGGACAGTCATCTCAGCTGGGACAAGCTGGAACTCCTCTTCCCCACACCAACCCCACCCCCACAGCTCCAGGGTAGATACCTTCCCTATCCCCAAGGCTCTCAATTTTGTTCTCTGCTCTTCTATGACTCCCAGAGGCGCCTGGATGTCTAAGAGTCTAAGAACTCCATGGCCTGGCCTTGTTGAAGGCCAGGGGTCAGGGGTGCTTCAAACCAGCTCCAGGTTTCCCAGATCACAGAATGTACTTTCCCACCCCAAAGTGGTATCTCGGTCCTTCCCTACAGCCCAGCACTGCCCAGGCTGTGGTCCCATGGGGTAAACACAGTCAAATTGCTCGAGTTCTGCCTCCCCAAGTGGCTGTGCCTAGTGTCAGAACAGACTTGAACCAACAATCCTACACACGCCAACCATAAAATCCCTGCAATGCTGGGGACTTTGGATCTTCTTCACAAGAAGTCTACTTCAGCAGAGAAATTACCCAGGAATGAGTAAAGGGAGAGAAGGACACTTTGAAAGACTTGAGACATAATCCAGAGAATGGTGAGAGAAATAGGGAATCTAAACCTCCGTGTTTCTGAGTTGAATACTGAGCAGTGTCTCTCCTACATAGACATCAGACCCAGTGCCCCAAAGCATGGATTAGAACCTGGACCTTGGCACATATTTTTCCAGACAAAGTGCTTAAAGCTAGTGAGTCAGACCATAGTGGTCTTATCCCAGAAAGCTAGAAGGAAACAATAATTTAAGGTCTGACAACTGGATGCTAACAGAATTGAAACAAATCATTTCAGTTGAAGCAACATGATGGGACTGGCGTGAGGCTCATGCCTTTATGGGGGGCGGGGTTAAAGGCACGTGGAGAAGCAACAGGATGCCTCGTGAGGAAGCTTTCTTGCCCATAGCATAATTGTGGTTCCAATTTGATTAATCTTCCAAACTCATACCAAAGTTGAATTCCTGAAGTCAGTGGCACAAAGAGGCCAGAATCTGAATGTGACATTTAGAGCTGGCTGTTTCAGAATGTCTTAAGGCTTGGATAAGGTCACCATAGTAGAACACTAAGAATTCAATCCTAGTGTCAGAAAAAAAAAAAAAAAATGGGCAGAGATATGGCATCCACCTGTGCACTCCCTCTTTACTTCCATATGATGCTCTGTTCTGTTCCCATCCTCTGGAAAGGCATCACCAGACCTGAGCCTATGTCACCATTATACCTTTCAAACCTCCCAAAATGGAGAGCTAATTAAACCTCTTTTCTTTAGAAAGGTGGTCTTCTTGTTCTAAGAGGACTATTTATAACAACTGCCTGCTTTAAAAAAAAAATTAAGAAGTCTCAAATAACTTAATGATGAGCCGTGGAAAATCATGAACAGACCAAATATCTAAGTAGTAGATGAAAAGAGACAATCAAAACCAAGTCTGAAATTAATGCAGTCGAAAAATACTACAAAATAATCAATATCACAACGAGATGGGTTTCGGAAAGATTGGCAAGCCCTTAGTCAAAGTTACCAAAAGAAGTGAAACAATTTTGTAAAATTAGAAATGAGTCAGGAGATATTAGAACAGATACCAGTGAAATTCAGAAAATCATGAAAACATTTTTAAACACCCCTACTCTACTAAACTGAAAAAAAAAAAAACCTAAAGAAAATGGAAACTTTTCTAGTTGTTTACAATACACCAAAATTAAATCAATAGGAAAATTTAAAATATCTTGAACAGTTCCATAATGAGCAACAAGACTGAAAGAGTAAAGTATCCCAACTGAAAACCGGGCCAGGACTAGATGAGTTTTCTACAGTATTCTATAACACCTTCAAAGAGCAAACTCAGCTGTAGATGGGAACTCTACATCAATCTTCAGCCCCAACATCTTAGGAAACAAAACAGGAGACTGAAAGAATGAACACGCAAGAAGATAAGAAGGTCGCCTGTGAATTGCTTATCTCTGGGCATGACACAGCTGCTACACATGTGAATTCACAGCATCCTGTGGTTCCCTACATGTGAACCACATACAATTTAGCCAGTTCAAACTTCTAGCAAGAATGGAGAAAGAGCTCCCTAGAGAGTCCACCCCTAGCTGAGGACCTATTGGCAGTCAATGGCTGTAGTATATTGGGGGGGGGGGACGGTGTTTTCTTTTCTTTAGGTGTATGGCAGCTCCCTATGCCCCAAGGATGAACCCAACAACCATAAATATATGGAAAGTACTAATTAAATTTTGTGAGATTTTAATAATTAATTAAGAAGCAAGCGAGCAAGGAAGAAAAAAATTGAGTGAGAGAAGGGAGGGAAGGAAGGAAAGAAGGAAGGAAAAAAGATGAAGCTGAGAGGAAATGTAGTGTGGGATTCTGGAGGTAACTGGGGGAATTGATATATATATATATATATATATATATATATATATATATATATATATATATATATATATATATATATATATATATTACATGCATAAGATCCTGTATTACATGCATAAGATCCTCAAAGAATAAATTAAAATTTAAAAAATGTCAGCCCACCATGGATATTTTATCCTACTAAACTATATTTACTATCTCATGACCACATGGGAGAATGGAGAAACTTTCAGAGGTTATGTAAAAAACCACATGGTACCAAGAAACTGAATCTATGACAAAGCTCTTCCAAATCAAGGACCTGGCATCCCAGTCAACTCTGGCAGTGGCTTCCATGATCCCTGGGCATCCCAAGACTTTAGACTTCCAACCATATACTTACAGGTGTAATGTGATCACATCTACCTACACCCAGGCTGAAAAGGAGCTGTGGCTCGTTGTTGAAACACATGGTGTTACCTCATGGAGGGGAGCTTCAAGGAGGTGTGATGAGCCACTGAAGACTCTTGATACTCTACCATGAGTACCAAACACCATTCGAAATCTTTCCCTGTGCCTACATAGAGCTAATGAGTGCATTGACAATTATTTTTAAAGATTTAATAGCTTTGGGGTTCTTTTCCCTGTGGGTGAAGAGTGTACTAATTTGCTTCATGTTTAATGTTGTTCTTTTTCCGTTCTGTTTTGCTTCTTTTAAGAAAGACAATTGCAGAAGATTCTATCTGAAGGCCTCTAATCCTTCCACTTCAGTGGTCTGAATCCCACTAATAAACAATCAGGACTTTAGACTCCCTTAATAATGGAGAGAGATTCAGATGAAGTGTTTTGCCAGTCTCTACAAACTCTCAGAGATGCTGCCTGTTGAACAGGCCAGAAAAATTATGGATTTATTCAGAACCGATTGCCTTGTGTTATGTGAGCGGTTTTGAAGGATTAAGAGCTAGGGAGTGAGAAATGGCTATGAGCTGAATGAATAGGGATTTGCAGCCTCATGACTACTCAGTCCTGCATGGAGAAAGAATGTATCCAGAGAAAGAAATAGACTTACTGCATGGATGAGCAAGGACCCGAACTTCGTCCACAGCGATGTAGCCAGGATGACCTTTCAAAGAGACGGATTCAAATATCACCTGCAATATACAGGGCTGGTGTCAGTTTCAAAGAATCAGTTGTCTGCATCTACCTTAAAAAGTCAGGCAGACCCCAGTCACTTCCTGTGTCATCTTCCCATCAGAACCAACCAACAATGTTTTATGTTAGGTGCGTACACCATGCTGCCAGGTGACTTGGGCTTGAAAGTAGGCAAAAATTCCACACTCTGGTGACCACCAAGAAAGGCCATTGCCTGTCTACACCTTCCCAACACTGAGACTATAAGAACGTGCCACTAGACACCTGCCTTCTTCCTACACAGGTGCTAGGGATCAAACCCAAGACCTTGTGTTTGCACAGAAAGCACTTTGCAGGCTGAGCCATTTCCTAAGTTTTCCCAGACTTCTTTGTCACGTGTCTTAGAAACTAGCAGCAATCAATCTGGTTGTATCCAGGAGTAGAAGGAAGCAAGAATTTTTCTGTTCTCTACTCTCAGATTCCCACTGAAACTTTTTACTTCCATAAGGATTTTATAACTATGCTCCCCTTGCTTTCCCTGTCCCATCACTGGGGACTGAGGAGTAGGTATACAAGCACCATAATTAGAAGTCAGTGTCTTTCACACTACTAGTTCACACTCCCCCAAACTATATCAGCGACATTCCCAAACACGGTCAGTGAGTCTCCATTAGATGCTAGCCCTACAATCCTCTCCCAACCCTCCTTGCCCATCAGCTCTCAGACTCACACAGTTCCTGGCATCTGCACATTCTAGACCACCCCGTGCTTTCCAAAAGCCTAAGCTCCTAATCACCCATGTGACTCTCTCTTTACACCTCTTTTTGAACCCTGTCATTGTGGGACTTCCTTCTCCATCCATCTCCAATCCTGACTCAGTGTTCTTGTATCTTCTCCTCACCCAATCCCAAAAGGCTCTACAGCTTCATAAAGATGAGAGAGAGGCTGGCTTCTCACTCCTTACCCACACACCTAACCTTCCTTCACACCAACCACGGTTTCTGCGAGGAATCTCAGTACCTGACTGATCCCAGCTGCAGTTTGTAGAGCTTAGAGCTTAGGGCTTAGGCTCTTCTTGTTTTTTTTTTTTTTTTTTTTGTTTTGTTTTTTTTTGTTTTTTTTTTTGTTTGTTTGTTTTGTATTTTTTTTGTTTTTGTTTTTTTCCCTACTCTGTATTTCCAGGACCTACCCCCTTTCCTCTGACCTTAACATATATAAATAGCTTTAGCTTTTTATATTCTTGAAAAACTACCTCTTTGTAACAAGTTCTTCTGTGGCCAGCTGCATTTCAATCACAATTCTTAGTATATTAATAACTACTTCCAACATAAGCATAATAACTGTGCTTTCACCATAAAATATTAAGCATAAAAAGCCAATCTATTATTAAATATTCCTCTCAAGATTGTTTTCATGACAGATATAATCTAATTACTAAATCTGATGAAGTTCCCCACCCAGCTGATGGCCCAGCAGTTAAGAGCGTGGGTTTCTCTTCCAGAGTTCCCAAGTCTAATTCCCAGCACCCATACCATAGCCCATAAATTTCTATAACTGTAGTCACATAGAACTGATATCCTCTACTGCTATGTAGTCATACATGTACCTATAAAATTCACAAATTAAAAAATTGTATTTTCTAAAAGAAAAAAAGAATACTACCTTTGAGTTGCAGGTGCAGGAACTTCCTGTTTTGACTTCTAGTGCCTGTACCTAGAATTGTGGTATCTGCCATATTAGGTAACTTTCAGGTGGAGAGAATTAATAATATCCTATTTAAAATGTTAGAAACTTGAGGTTCTTGTCATATTGGTCTTTCACTTTCTTGCTTAGGTATTTTATATTATTTGTGGCTATTGTAAACAGTGTTCATTCCCTAATTTTTATCTTGGCCCATTTACCATTTGTATAAAAGAGGGCTACTGCTTTTTTAAAGTTAATTTTGTATCCAGTCACTTTGCTGAAGGTCTTTATCAGTGTGGCAGAATTTGGGGGGTCACTTATGAATTCTGCCATATCATCTGCAAAGTGCATTCTCAATAAATGTCTTCTATAATTCTTATTACCATCCTACTACCGTTGTCACTATTCACAGATTTCTGGGTCTCTACTTGGGCTAAGCATTTACTACACATTTTGTTTTCTCATATATATGAGACCATCCTATCATGCATTTATAGGCATTCCTTCTTCTTCATCCCTTTGGATTCTGGCCTTCCTCTATTTATCATCTGGCTGCACACATTCACCCTTCCAACACTGCTGACTCACTGATACTACCAAACCCAGCTCTGTGTCCTAAGTCTTTATTCAGAACACTGATCACTATCATCAAAACAGCTCACAATTCATAAAGTTGCCTTACACGAAATCTATATGCAACAGTTAGGAGCATACTTCAAGTCTTCTACCTTATCTCCCAATGGGACACCCCTCTTGTAATACAGTGCTATTATTACATGGGCTCCTGGGCACATCAGTGGGCTTCTATTTCAACCTCATCCCTTATTTTGACTCTACCATACTGGAATGTCTTAGATATGTCCTTGAATTTTTTATGTCCATAGTTAGACAGATCATAGAAAGCATTGTTTGTGGGTCAAAACTAGTCGGATACTAGTGTCAGTTTTTGATTTAACCTATGATTGGTTTCCATATCTACCACCTTGGTGATGTCCAAAATGAAGCCCCTGTCCTGTCTCTACTACTCAGCTCAAGCCTGTTGTTGGACAATACAGTGGGTAACAAAATCAATAGGAAATCTCTATATGAAATCATGTTTTTCAGGCCAGTGGATCCAATGCTTAGTGCTCTCTGTTGGCCCTGAAACTCTAAAAATTATACCAAAAGAGCAAGTGAAGAATATTGAAGTAGCTATGAATGGTGCAGTTCTCTTGGTGGTAAAGTTTATCTGCGAGTTTTGAGAAATAATGAGGGGGTGACAGCCACACAGCCAGATAGCTGCTTCTGCTCTCAAAAAGTATTTTCCTAAAACAGTGCAGCCTTGTCCTTCAGAGAGACCTAACATGTGGAATGGCGCAAAAGCTAAAACAAACAGAAGACAATGCAGGAAAAAAAGAATGGCATCTCCTTCATCCTGCATTTATAGACACCTCTCCATAAATAACAAGGTATCTGTGTGTGTGTGTGGGGGGGGTGTTTGTGTGTATGTGTGTGTGTTTCAATAATTTAATGGAAAAACCAAATTCAATAAGAAAAAAATGGAGCAAATATATTTCAAGAGAAATAGCAAAAAAGTATTCATACTATGGAACAAAAAATGACAAATACAAAAAAAGTTTGTTTTGACAATAAATATAAATGGGTTAAAATGAGGAAAACACCCAGACTATCTAAATAATCAAAGTCTAATTGTATACTGTAAGAAAAACACCCAAGGCAGAGAATGACTTAGTAACCTTACAAATAGGTGGAACAAAGACACAATAAGAAAAACATAAGTGAACAGAAAACAGTTGTTTCAAAAAACATAATGTGAATGTTTCAAAGTAGAATTTTAACCAAAATGGAAAATATAAATCACCAAGTAGACTAATTGGGTCTCTAAAACTCAAACAAGAGGCATGAAAGAAAAATGATAAGGGAAAATAAATTATCTAAAGATTTTTATCCTCTACCTTGATCTCTGATCAAATGAAAAAAAAAAGCAATACAACAAATATTGTGTGTGTGTGTGTGTGTGTGTGTGTGTGTGTGTGTGTTTGTAAATTTTCTGTTCAAATGCTCATAGATCTATAAAAGATCATAAGCTAGATTATAGTGTAATACCAATAAATCTCCTAATGAACCAAATTGTGTAGAATTAGTTTTATACATTTTTCTAATCAAATTTCTTAAAACTAAAAAACAGTAACAGTCTTAAAAATCAAGTTTTAAAAGCTATACAATGTATCTTAATAACTATGTTTCTTGTGTTAAGAAGAGTATGGAAAAATTTGAAAGCCAAATGACACTTGGGATGTGTATACCAGAAGCATATACTTTTTATTTAGGGGGGTTGTTTCCAAAGAATTATTGATAGCCATGGAAAGAAAAAAATAGTCTCCAAAAAAGTTGGGCAAGTGATTTCAAGAGGAAAAGTCATGAAAGATAAAACAGGAATGATACTAATCTCTTGGCGTGAATTTCTTAACCTAGAAGTAACTTCCCAGAAAGACTCAGGGAGAATTACATTGAACAAACCAACAAAAATCATGCTGTACATGTTTGGGGAAGGCAGTGAACATGTCAGGTCATGGCTTAAGAGACTCAGGGTTTCTCTCTGATCGTTGGCAATCCTTCTGCAGAAAACACAGCAAAAATTTCAAAGGGCTGCATACATTTATTAAAAGATAAGAGAAAAACATTGGCTTATCTGTGTCCCTCTTAGAAAGAGTGATCTACAGGTGCTATCGGTAAGACTGCATAGGGTCCAATCAAGGGACATTCTTTCCCATGCCAGCTCAGAGGCCGATATAGAAGGAAGAACATTTGCTGTATAACAGAGACAGACATCTCAGGTGAGACAGAAGAAGGATGGGTGTCTTCAGGTTTCTATTCCTGCACAAAACATCACAACCAAGAAACAAGTAGGGGAGGAAAGGGTTTATTCCGCTTATACTTCCACATTGATGTTCATCACCAAAGGAAGTCAGGACTGGAACTCAAGCAGGTCAGGAAGCAAGAGCTGATGCAGAGGCCATGTGGAGAGGGATGTTATTTAATGGCCTGCTTCCCTTAGCTTGTTCAGCCTGCTTTCTTATGGAACCCAAGACTACCAGCCCAGGGATAATATCATTGACAAGGGGCCCTTTCTCCTTGATCACTTGTTTAAGAAAATGCCTTACAGCTGGATCTCCTGGAGACATTTCCTCAAGGGAGGCTCTCCTTTCTTTGTGATTACTTCAGTTTGTGTCAAGTTGACACAAAAAACCAACCAATACAATGGGATTCAAAGGGTGGAAGAGAGGGCATGCTGTGTGACAAAATCTCCTGAATTGTTACTGTCAATACTACATGTAGAGTACTGGAAGCCAAGTAGATCCCGAGGAAGGGACTGAGCTCTGGGAAAGACGTACAACAATGTCAGGCAAGTCCTGATATTGTTTTTCAAGGTCTATGGGGCATTTCTTTGTGCCAAAACAAAAAAAGACCATCTCACATAGGCAGAAAATGGAGAGAAGAGGAAGCAGGTGGCTGAAAAATTAGTAACAGTTTTATTTCCACCCCACTAAATAATCGGGCAGGAAAGTTCAGAACCACTAAGATAGGAAATAGAGTTGCTATCGCCTGGAAAGAGGCATATAGATCAGAAGCATAAGGTTTCCCAGGCAGTAAATCAGCTTTCCGCAGAGAGGCAGGCACGGGTGTGGTAGGTGGGATGGGGTGGGCTGGGCTGCAAAGGGATTTTTCTCACCTGGGGCCCTGCTGAAGGCCCAGCAGTCAAAAGTCCAGTGATATGAAAGATGACATTTTTGTTTATTACAGAGCTAAAGTCAATTTTAGGACTGTGAAATATGACTTTAATAAATGAATACACAAACCCATGAGGTTCAAAACCCAGCAATGCTGGAAACTGAATTTGACTCAGTCCATGGGCTGTATGCATGGGACTGGAGCTTGAAGTATGGAGAATTTTTGAAAACCTGTTTTGCTCCTGTCTGTGTCTCTTGGGAGGTCCCTTTCTCATTATGTCACCTATCAGTGTGTGTATTTGAATCTGGACAGAGGCAGAAATTTGGGCATGTGTGTGCTTGACCGTACTCATGGCCAAGTGAGTGTCCGGGAATGACTACGTGTACACAGAGATGACAGGTTCTGTTTTCACAATGCTGCTCTCAACACAAGCAGTTTGTCATCACAAAGCTCAGAGGAGATGCCAGAAATTGTTTTGAAGTCCCTTGGTTAGGTTACTTACCGGAGAAAAGGCACAAGGCTGGAGAGGCTAGGCCAAACCATGACACGTCTTTCCTTAAAGATGGCTTCCTCTCTTCTTCCATCTCTTTCTTCCTTCCAATCAATTCAAGCCTGACAAGCCTCCCCATACGGGATCTAGCTTAGCCTACAGAGGCACCCATCCTGTCTCTCTTTCTCTCTTACATATGAAACCATTGGGATCCTAAAGGATAGATGATGCATGCGACACAGGAAATCACATAGAGAGCAGAGGATTCCAAGAATAGGAAAAGTGCATCCTCAAAACACAGGACATCAAGATTAGAGCTGGAGGACCTGAAAAGGATTATGGGAACCTTGATTCACCAATAATGTCCCCTATGTTAGAAGATAGAATCTGCTGCACCAAATACACAGAACTCTAGTTCAGATATGTGAAATACAGAAAGAGGCTTACCAGGAGCCACAGAAATAGGAAATGTCCTTTCTTCCTCGATCTCCATCAAAGAGTAGGCAAATGGTGGGAAAGTCCATTTTCTGTAGCAATTATCCTGTTTAGTATACTTCAAGCCATGACCCTATCTTGTATCTAATCATAACAAGCCCTAGAAAAGGTCTTGAGAGTATTTGTAAGTTTATGGAGACATCAGATATTCATCCTCAGCAGTAAAGTAAGGACACTTTAGAGACGATGAAATTAAAGTTATGTTCCGAGATTTGTCAAGGCCTTGCTAAGTGCTGCTGGACTCTGTAATATATCTCTCATCCCCATCTGTATCAGAGCTTGGCAAACCAAAATATGAAAATTAACTTGGGCCATCACTTATTGCTACACACAAACCTCTACTGAAACAGTTACATCTATTCACTTTCGTGTTGTGAGGTCTGCTTACTGGCACAATTGCACAGTTAGGTAATGACAACAGAAACCTTAAGGATCATCAAACTAAATCATTTTCTGTCTGGTGAACAATAGGGATAAGCCAAACCTACTTCTATCAACAAACAAGCTGTGAACCTCTATGGACCTAGACACTGTAATCTAGCAATCCAAATGGTCCCCATGATGTTCAACAATTCACTAGGACAAAAGGATTAAAGCAGGGCTATCCCTGATAAACCAGGAAACTAGGACACCACTCTCTGAAATACTACCTCTTTGTTAATATGGAAACATGCTAAAAGCAAGTTAAAGTCAAATTTCCACAACAGACAGTAGATTAAATACCAACACCCAGATTTCATTCTGGTTCCTAGATGGAATATACCACCAAGTTTTCCCAAAGCCTGAAATACTTCACCTTCAATAAAGAGCATCTTAAATAACAACTAGTGCGAGTTCTTCCTAAGAAGTAGCAAAAAGAATGTCTTGCCTCAACCATGAAACCATGAAGGTACAAAACAGAAGGATATACCCCTAAAGTAAACCTAGACACCTAACATGCACTGGAGCAAGCTATGTCATGTGGGTCCTTTACAAGGTAAATTGGTGATAAAAGCTAAGGTGAGCTGTTCAGAAACCATATACAGTCTTAATTTTTACCATATCTTGTGAATATGCATAAATTTTGTGGTCAACTTATCTGTACACTTAGCTCTGCAGTGCTGTGAAGAGCCTATGACTGGTGATACTTACAAAGCACACAGTGCATGAAATGTTATAACCTTGTAAATTGCAAATACTCTGAACTCTGAAACATATATGATACCGTGAATGCCAGATCAAGGTTTGAGGACTTGGTACTACTTAATAACATTTTCACAAGGGGATAAAAGATAAAAATATAATAAGGCCAAAGGCAGATTTTCAAAACATCTACCATAAAGTATGTCCCTGTGGTAATGACATACATGTTAAAATTATTATGGTGTCTTTTTAGCCAGTTTTCTTGGTAAGACACTGTTGCTCCCACTGATGGAATAGGCCCCACCTCATATGAAATGAGTATAGTCTACACTCATTACCACAAGGTTAGGTTCTATCTGACTCTCCTCTGCATTTCTGACAAGATATTTTATGCTGTGAGTGTAATGTAAGCACTCAACAAATGGTACGTATAATCATCATCATCATGACCATCAGCATCACTAACATCACCATCAGCATCAGCATCTCCTCAACATTATCATCAGGATCACCAACATTCTCTCCCCTCTAATTCTAGAGGAATTACAAGAAGTGCCTAACAAAGGACAATGTAATCATTCTAAAATAAATCACAAGTCATTGGAGATAAAATGGAAAATAGATGTGGCAAAAATGTAGGCTAAGTACCAAAGGTAATTAAGTATTAAATTTCATATTTTCAGTTTCAATGCAAAGAAAAAATAGGGACGAAGCTGCCTCATTGATGTAAACAAGCAAGTTCAGTAGAGAAAAGCATTTGTAACCCTGGTGGACTGAAAGAACTTACCCACTGTGTGTGGCATTCAGGACCATTTTAGAAGCCCTGGACACCCACTGTCACTCTTGTATTTGTCATCTTCTTCAGATACTAAAAAAATCTCTCCAAGTTTCAGATTTGTGGCATTTTCTTACTTGAAACCCTTTAGGGCCCAAGGGAGCTCATTGGATGATGAAAATATAAAACAGTTGATGGTGGTAAATGCAGAATACAGTTGCTTCACTTTAAGAAAGGCACTAGATGACACATTTAAAGACAGGCTAATTCCATGATGGTTTTAACTAATGATGTATTTTAAAGACAATTTTCCGATAATTTTGATTTAGGCTGGTCTGGATTTTTACCCCCACAAACATTCTGTTGATCAATGTGGATCTGCAACCTTTTTTTCCAACCACACTGGGATAGGCAGGACAAGTGGGGATAGTATTCAAAGCAAACACAGCATTTTGGCATTGTAATAACATAATTTATTTTGACTTACAGGAGTATTGGTCCACAATGAATTAGGAGAACATGGTCCCTTCCTTCCTATAGGTAGTTTTGAACCATAGTAGCTATAGGACCTGCTTGTTAGCCCGTCCCTCAAACCCCCATGACTTACATGATCTGCAAATTCAGTTCCCTGTATACCTTTTCAGGAAAGCATCCTTAAAGAACTTGGTTTCTGCTGGGTGTGATTACATACATCTGAAGTTCTAGCACTTGGAAGGCAATGTGTTGTGGGTTCCATAGATCCCAAAACAGACAAAATAGTAACAAAAGCTTGAAACAAAACAAGTAAAAAAAAAAAAAAAAAAAAAAAAAAGCAGAGCTTAGCTTCCAAATTCTTCAAAATTTCTCACTCACCCTGCTTCCTTCTTCTGCATCATCCACTTCCAGAACATCTCCAGCATCTCATCCACCCTTTCCTGTGCATTTTAATTCAGGTTTCCACATTGGCTCTAGTTGACCTCTCTTCTTAGAAGCTATTTTATTGCCCTTCCAGCCAAATAGCCTCTACCTGACTAGTCAGTTTCTCTCTTTGAATCTCAACATTTTCATGTGTGGAATCCAGTTGTTAGTTTATAAAAGGCTCTAGTGCCTGCATTCCTACAGTCTTAGGGAGCCACATGCAAGCTTCTATGCTGACACTCTTTATCTACACATTAGTCTCTATATGATGACTTCTAGTGAGGCAGGGGCTGTCCTAGGTCATCTCTGCATCCCTGGAAAATTGTCTTCAGTATGAGTTGAAGGGGTAAACTTGTGGGGTTCATTTTAGACCTATTCACTCTAGGAAAGTCAGGGATATAAAGAAATGTAATTATTATCTGCTAGAAAGAGAACAGGGTAAGTGTCATACCTGGTAGAAATGAGGCCAGAAGGTGCTGATGGCAAGCTCTGCCTTCACCCAGCCCTCAGTGACGACCCCAGACACATTCCAGACAGGATTCCCTTGGGGTCCACCATTCACCTTCACATAGACATTCAAGGCTCCCGGGCTGGAGCGATCTCGGCTGGAGAAGTAGTAATGGAAGTCAATGCAGTGGGTATCATTCTCTTTCAAGGTCGGCAGAAGAAGATGGGCTTTCTGGCCTGAAGCCCTTCCAGAGCTATTCACCATCATGAAGGACCCTAGAGACCCAGAGTGGGTAACAAATAGAGACAAAGAGAGAAAATGTCCTGGTGAATGAAACCATGTCATAGCCATACATAGAACCAAAAAGGGAGGTTGGATATGAAGTCCTTTTAGGTGACAGGGTAAGGTTGACTCTGAAGTAGCCATATCCCCTCTCAGAGTTCCATTCCAGGGGCTAACAAGATGGACATTACCATACAAGAAGCATATCTAGTGCTGTACAAGGATCATTTCCACATAGTAGATTGCTTATAATGAAATTCTGGACCTTAATGGTTAAAAACCCAGGAAGAGAGTTAACAGCAGTCTCTACAGGTGAAATGAGATGGGAAATTGCCTCATAAAAGCTTAGGCTTGTTCCAGCCTAGGCAGAACCCCTACATTTTAGGAAGGTCCTGTGTATGGAAATGCTCCATCTGGAGTTCTGCACTCAGCAGGGGAGATTCCATATTAAAGGAGACAATACACAAATAGTGCATAGCCAAGAAAGAAATAAATTCCAAAAAAGAAAAAAAAAAGTATGAGAACCTACTGTCAGGTTCTTGAGGAGGAATGCAATGTGAGTGGCATCCATTAAGCTCTCAAAGACTAATATATTAATATTAGGTATCTATTTGCAGAGAGCATAACTGTTTCTAAACATGCAAAAGGCTGTGTTCCACACAGGAGTAAGCCTCTTTCCACTGTTGGGAGAAATAGAAATTCTCTCTTATTCTTCACTTCTTTCTGGATCTAAACCCTTAGGCACTGACTTTAGAGAACTGACTGGAGAACCAGAGGCTATCCCTTGACTCAGGGCTCCATTACGTGACTTGTTAATAGAAGTCAAATGGATGTTTAAAGTTACCATTGTAGCTAGGCTGATCTTCTTGTGGGTTTTTTTTTTTTTTTTTTTTTTTTTTTTTTTTTTTTTTTGAGACACAGAAGCTGGAGTCTCAATTGGCTTGGGATTAAGAATTAACATACACAAATAAGCCACAGGTAAAGAGCCAAGATGTGCCACTTGAAAGCAAGATGCATAACCATGTGGTCGACATATCTAACCTGTATCCTTCAACCTGTAATCGATGCACAGATCCATGTGTGTAAGAATCAATGTTTACTGTTGTTTGCCTAGGGTTTCCTCCTACGTGTTCATACAACATCGCTGGGACACTGGCTAATTGATAAAGCTTGCCAAGAACAAGATTCAGATCCATCATTACGAAGAGGCACATCTCAGCTCATTATGCTACAGATTTTATAACAAGTAAAATTTGCGCAAAATAAAATTAACTGCCCAGAGACAAAGTGAATTCTTATCACTTCAGACAGCTTCCCAAAGCCTATATAACAGCTAGGATATCTAAGAAAATTTCACAATCAAGAGGGAAGGCCAAACTCAGTGACTTAAAAGTTGTATGATTCTACTGAATAAAATGTATCATAAACCACAGTAGGTAAACTCAAGTAATGCTGCGACAAATGCTTTCCATCTAGAAAACCAGCATTGCTTTGAAATCTTATTGTGATCACTAAAATCTTCATTCTGGATGAAACCTTAAGACCCCTTATCCCCAGGCAAAATGAGAAATTTCAGTAGCCATAAGTCACCTTCCTCACTGTGACACCAAAAAGACTAAGATCTGTAGGTTAATAAGGGCTGGGCTATTGACATCTTGTAGTGGCTTTAGAGAATACAAGCCATTTATACCATGTCTCTTGGGTTCTGAACTAATTAAGAAGTAGACACAGAAGGGAGAGTATATTTCAAACCTGTATATAATTTCCCTCAAATCTGGATTACAGAAAATAACAATCTTGATGCCAATGAGTAGTTCTAGCATGCCCTACATCCAAACATAAAAAGCCCTGTTATCCATCTCTAACCCAATTCAGATACCTTGAGACAGTGCTATTCTTCCAGGATGACCACTGGGGGCATTTGGATGAGTTGATATAAAAAAAGAAGGCCATATGACAAGGACAGAAGAAACTGAGGTCAGATTATCAGTGACCTTCTAATCAGAAAATTCAGTCAACTCCTAGGTTACTATCCAGCAGAAGCAGATCAAGAGTTATCAAGAGTGTGAAGAACCTTCCTTCATGACCTGGGAATAACTAACAGTAAATGGAATGACGCCTCCCTATTACAGAAGTTACCTAATAATTATAAGCTGCAAATGAGGTAGCAATAAAGAAACAGTGGGAATTGAGGTTCAGAGATGAGACTGAGCCAACACCCATGCCTGCCATTGCTAGTCTACACACAGGCTTCTTCTGATGGATCTCCTTGACAGATGACTTATGGATCACAAGTTTCCCAAACAGTGGTGGGTTGTCTTTAACACTAATTAGCCATTTATCTTGAGGAAAAGAAACAGCCTGAGAAGTGAAATGTGCTGGACTCTCTCTGTTCCAGGTTGTATGATGGCTTCCACATACACTCAGTTCCTAGACTATCTGCCAATCTGCACCATTAGGTCTGTACCTGCAGCTTTTTATACCCCACAGCAGAGGAAGCAAAGTCCTTCCATTGGCTCATGCCATCATTTCTTTTCATCCTTGCTTCAGTAGCTAAGCAATCTGCAAAGGATTTGGCATTTATCCTGTTTATTAAAGCCTCACATACTCTGGTCACAGAGATGGAGGAAATTCTCACTCTCCCTACATTTTTCAGAGTAGCTACAAGACTCAGTTTCAAAGCTGTTAGAGTATGTTGTGCACCTGTTCCATGTGTGGTCCTTAACAACCGGCTTCCTCTCATGCCCATATCCTTCATCATCTTCTCTTCCTACTTAATGGTCCTTCATTCACAGCCTCAGCATCACCCAAGAGCCAGAAGACATGAAGATCTCAGCCCCAAACATTCTTGTGGCATCTGTATCTATATTTCTATCAAGAGCCTCAAGTGATAGTGTAGATAAATGCAAGGATGGAAAGGACCAGCCCCTTCTCCTCTCCCGGCTGCACTGAATGTTCAGGATTTCAAGAATCTAGGAGAGAATAGAGCCACCATGAAAGAGCCAGGATGGCCATGGTTCTACTGCAGGTAGTCTGCCTCTCGGGAGTGCTTAATTTGGATGCAAAGATTCTTTAGAAGGAATAAACTATAATTGGGTTAAGAAGCAAATGGATTTTTTGAAATTTATATTTTCACGGCAATGTCATTATTATTCAGGCTCCTGAGTAAGATCCTACTATGTCTCAGGTCCCTTTATTAGAGAAATTGAAAGTATGAAGCAAAGTTGAAAGATGTTATAAACTGAGATGCCAATAAGAAAAGGAAACCTGGGTTGTTTGAATTAGAACGGAGTGTGCAAAGGCACGGGGACAGAAATCCACAATATTCAAAAGAGCTGGTGTGCTGTCTTAAGAGAATTTGAGATGATACACCAGTATCCCCCTGCCCCCACCATGAGAGTCCTGGTCACACCCTCTATAAAAGTAAGAAGCTGTATCCCTGAATCATTTGATCCCAGGCCTGCCACTGCTAAGATTATTCAAGCATGAGAGCCCTGTTCTGCAGCAGCTCTGTGGGGCTCTCTTTGAGCAACAGGTTGGCATAATTAATATCATCCCAGGGCTGTCGGTTTCCTAGAGATCAAAAATGAGCCAGTCATTATGCCTAGATCAGAAAAAAAAAAAAAAAACAAGAAAGAAGACTGTAAATACAGCCCTTTCCTTTGCCCTTAACCCCCCCCCCCCCGAAAAAATGCACCAGTGTGATAAGGAACATAAAACAACATAAAACAGCATTAGTTTCTTCATAGTTATTACACATAACACTGAAAATCGTGGAATTCAACCAGGAAGTACTCTCTAGCTGGCCATAAATTCTGCATTTCCCCCTCCGTGCATAATAACACCTCGATAAGCGCTCCATTACTGATGTGTCTGCCACACAGATACCCTTTTTGGAGGCAGCACGCTTCTCTGAAGCAGATGGCGGCTATTGTGTTTACACATGAGCACCTCAGGATTGCATTTCCTCACGTCGCCAGTAAAAAGAAAGTCCTAATTGAGTTTTTAATGGCTTTGCACATTGTTCATTAAGATTACATGAGTGTGCTTGGGCAACTGGCAGCCGGGGGTCTGTAGCTCTGAGAACAAGAACACAGAGTGGTCCCTGCAGACAGGTGGCCCGCCAGCTCCATGTGCCAGGACCTATGAAGGGAAAAAGGACCAAGACAGAGGCCCAAGAGCTGCAGAGAGCCAAGCAGCTGTAGCAGCAGGGAAACGGTCCAGGATCTTTACCAGACAGCTGGTTTCTTTTCCAGGTCTGTTGTTTCTTAGAGTAGTGACTTAGAAAAAGTTCCCAGCCCTTAGTGTCCTCATCTATAAAATGGGATGTTGTAATGAATGTACAAGAGTACGACATTCATGTTGGTGAATATTAAATGGTAAATGATGCTTTACTCAGAATGTGGATTTTACAACAAGTAGTGAACAGCAGATGGTAATGACGTGAGAAGTAGTGCTGAGAACATTCTACGTACCAGGCACTAGTCTAAACACCATTTAGCATCTTAACAAGGCAGTATCATGCTAGTCCCGCTTTAAGGAAGATTTACTAATGCACAGAGAAAAGCTAGGGTCCCTTCTCATGGTGGTTGAGCTGTGTGTCAAAGATCAGGCTGTGCCTGCCTCTGTGTTGGATGTACACCTGAAAGACACATGACCTTTAAAATTCCTAGGAGTGATTAGCTTCCTAGAGGCAAAATTAGATATCTTTCCCTCTTACAGCATAATCTGGGGACACTAGAGTAAAGACACTAGAGTCACCCGTAGCAAAAAAAAAAAAAAAAAAAAAAAAAAAAAATGAGAATGAAGTTAGCAACTCAGTCTCAGGCTTCACTGTCATGTGATCTTGAACAAGACATTTACTTTACACTAAATAAATTTATAAGATCAGGAGGTTTGACAAAATTCTCACCTACACTGTTTTTTCCTGGTCTATGTCAAGCAGGTCTCTTAATCTATCTCACATATACTTTCCTCTTCTTCAAAACTCTTTTTACATTGTACTCACATGGATTACATAAGATGTTGATTAAAATGTGCCCAGACAAAGATTGTGGCTTCTTAGGTTCTCAATATTAGCTTCTTTTCTAGCTTTCATGCTGTCCCAGATTTTTTCCATAGAGCAGAAAAAGCTTACTAGACTGACACAAAATTTGCCAAAAATCAGAGGCTAGGGACTTGGTGGAGTGTTGTGGATTGCCCTGGTATTGTGTGTATTTTGAAGCTAATTCTGCTTCCCCCAGAGGGGGACAGGGAGTGAATACTCAGGTGACTTTATATGAACTTTTCCCCCAGTTTTAACTGGTAAAATGAAGGCTATAAAGCTTTTGATTGTGCAAAAGAGGGGAAGGTAGAGCTGGAAGTTTTAGAGAGGAAGGTAGAGGAGACAGAAGAGAGGAGAGGACAGAAGAAGAGGAGGTAGAAAGAAGAGGGAGCAAGAACGCATGGCTTGAGGGAACTGCAAGTAACAAGAGATTTCATAGATGAGGAGTAGTGTAGTATAGTGCTTTATCTGCCCAATCTAGGCACAGAGCTTATATTCATATTGACTGAGTTGTGTTTTTCTTTACATGGCTTATTGGGATGGGACATTTATAACAACAGTGGAGGATAAAGTGCTTGCTGTGCAAACATGAATACTGAGTTGGGATCTCTGGCACCTATGTGCATGCCTGTAATTCCACCAGAAACAAAGGTTTGCAGGCCAGCTAGCTCCCAGGCTCAGTGAGAGACCCTCCCTAAGAAGAAGAAGAAGAAGAAGAAGAAGAAGAAGAAGAAGAAGAAGAAGAAGAAGAAGAAGAAGAAGAAGAAGAAGAAGAAGAAGAAGAAGAAGAAGAAGAAGAAGAAGAAGAAGAAGAAGAAGAAGAAGAAGAAGAAGAAGAAGAAGAAGAAGAAGAAGAAGAAGAAGAAGAAGAAGAAGAAGAAGAAGAAGAAGAAGAAGAAGAAGAAGAAGAAAGTACAGAGTAATAGGAGAAGTTGGGTGACGTCAACCTCTGTCTTTCACATGTGTGTACTTGTACATTGTACATACACATGTACACATGGGCACACATGAACACATATATACACACAGGCATACACATATTCATACACACACATGCATATACATCTTTTCAAAAATAGAACACAACAGAAAACTTATTTAGGAACAAAATAAAACACACTGCCCTAGCCATGCATGCATGTACACTCACACATATGTACACACATGCACTCGAATATACACACACATAAATACACATGAATGCAGACATACACACACACACACACACACACACACACACACCCACACACACCCACACACACACCCTTACTAAAAAGCAAACAAGGAAGCTATTAAAGAACAGAATAAGGCACACTGCCCTACCCTTACCCTATATAGCTGATAAGGCATCCA
This sequence comes from Micromys minutus, assembly GCF_963924665.1. Lineage (NCBI taxonomy): Eukaryota > Metazoa > Chordata > Mammalia > Rodentia > Muridae > Micromys > Micromys minutus. The sequence continues at coordinate 46,399,762 of NC_137980.1, read as the reverse complement.
GGTCTTAGAGAACCTGCTCCTTAGCTTCTCAGATCACCTGTCTGCCTCCTCATCTCCATGGCAACTGCCCAGCAAGCAAGCCATCAAGCAGTGTTCTTCCATGATTTTTGCTTCAAATTCCTGCTTGACTTCCTCAATGATTGCTTATGACTAGAAGTATAAACCAAAGAAGCCCATTCCTCTCCAAAGTTGCTTCTGGCATTAGTGTTTTAATCACAGCCACATAAAAGAAACTAGAATAACACCTAAGCATCCTATGGGCAAAGGTTTTGCTCTGGACATACCTTTCCTGAAATTGATGCTTCTCAAGCCATCAAACTCCACAAATTTCACTTACCCTTTGTGGCTGTCACAAGCACCCAGAGAGCAGTTACTTCTGCACCATGGCCCTACACACAGCAGTACATGAGTCCAATCATAGCTATTTTGAATGAGACTAAATTTAAAAGTTCACACTGATGATATTAAGCTGTCTGGCTCAAAGCAATGGGGTATGGGTAGGTAAGGGGGAACAAAAGAAAACAGTCAAAGGCACAATGCACTGTCAAACTTGAAGATACAGGTATAAGGGAACCACTTAGTATAACTGGCATTGTCATGAAAATTTCTCACCAATAAGCTGATCAAAAATATAACAGTAAACCAATAGCCACAGTAACAAACATATCATTCAGCATTACCCATATTATCTGTGAAAGCAATCTAATTACCATGTGTCAAAAATGGGAAAGAAAGTGGCTTCTTTTTGAATATATCAGAAAATGGGGGTAGGGTGTTAATTACAGCTTAATTGATGCATGAGATGTATTTAAAACAAGAAAAACAGATTCTGAAATTTCAAATGAACTGCACATTGTGAACATTTTGTCAGTAAGTTTGTGGGAATAAGTCATAAGTATTTTTGTAATCATCCATTCAGACCAGGAAGTTGGGTTTCATGCATTTCATATGCAAATTTGTTAAGGCAATTTTCTAAGAAACTGTTATCTGATAATCCATGAAGATGTGGATAATGTTTAAAAATGAAGTACACCTAGGTAATTAGATTTGATATATGATGGGAGGGGCTCCCTGCAACTCGTGTTCTGTGCCTTGACTCAAGAAGAACCAGGCTTGGGGTTTGTAGGCACTTGGGTTTTTCCCCTAAGCATCAGAAAGCTAAAAAAACCTTTAGTAATCTTTTTCTGAGATAATATTAAGGAAGAAGGGAACAAAGTAAAGAAAAGAGAAAGACAGGAAACATAGACAAGGAGAGAAGGAAAAGAGAGGGAGGAAGGAATGACAAAACAGACAAAGAGGTCTGAGTCAGGAGGAGTAAAACACAGGAAGGAAAGGACACAAACCCAGTAGTGACAGAAGAAAAGAAAGATCAGGTCCCAGGGCAGAGCTAAATACACACACACACACACACACACACACACACACAACTTCACAGACACTAGAGCATTAGTCACAGAAAAGCCAAGGCACATGACTTACTTGGAAGCATGGCTAACCTGACTGTTTTCTGTGGGTACACATGTGTATGTCTGTGTGCATATGTGTGTGCACATTTTTGTGTGTATATATGTCTTCAAGAATTCCTTTCTCTCTTTACCAACTATACCAAACACATTCTACTACCCAATTTACTTACATCCATGAATTCATCTAAAAATCACTCTTACAAAGTACTTACTATCATCACATTTCTTACAAAAAGGGAAACAGACAATGAAGAGTAAAAGTTTCTCAAGGCCATACAGTTGACACCAGCACTGGGATTCAGACCTAAGCAGCTGCAATTACTATTTTAGTTTCTGTTTTCATGCCACTCGTGGGCATGTTATATTTTGTGCCAAGGGATGAACACACACTCCCTGGATTTATATGGTCTTATTCTGGACAGTTGGTACATGTAGGAAGAGGGGTAAAGAGTACAAGAAAAGGGTAAAAATCTAATGAACTGGCAGGCTGTTACCATATGAAGAGTGAAGAACACAGGGTAGCTGAGACACTTTCCGACCATAAACTGTTTTTTATATTAACTGGGCTAAGCCCTTTGTGTCTACCACTCAAAACTGAAATGACATAGAACTCAAATACATATATATTTAAATCTCCCAACACTTCACACATCCGTTGGCATGATAATATTTTGATTAGTTACATTTATGCTCCAATTAAACTCAGAATGTTCTACTATGCCACTGAATTACTACTTTATATGTTTGCAATGGGAAAAGATATGCAAATGAAAAAGTAGGGAGAAAGCAAAGAGGGGAAGGGGAAAAAAGGGAGAGGAACAGAGGAACAGAGAGAGGGAGATGATTAGCAACAAAAAGAGATGATTAGCCTGTTGAAATAATGATGCCTTACTTTTCCTTTTACTGAATTGGCTCATTGCTATTAGTTCCCATGTTTTAAAATGCCAGGGCTGAACAAGACATATAGTGTCATTACTTCCTTTTCTCTTAGTGGATGTTTTTATATTCCCTACATAAACTGGTATGAATGCAACCTGGCCATGTATCCAGTGATTGGTAAGGTCAACAGAAGGGAATATATGTTGTCGGTTTTGTTTGTTTCTCTCCTGGGAAGAGGATTATCTATTTCCCAACGAGGGCTACAACCTTGTCTGTGATAAATAAACAAAAGCTAAGAGTGTCTTTGAGCTTTCAAACATGACTATCCTGGTAATACTAGGAAGTATTCTCTCTCTCTCTCTCTCTCTCTCTCTCTCTCTCTCTCTCTCTCTCTCTCTGTGTGTGTGTGTGTGTGTGTGTGTGTGTGTGAATGTCTATATGTGTATATGCAAGCACATATGCATATATTCGTTGAGCATAATTCGTCAGGTGCCATCTATCCACTCTTTGTGAAACCAGGTCTCTCTCACATACAACAGGATGGCTGGCAGCAAGCTTCATGAAAACAGTTACTTCCAGTTTTGGGACTAAAACTCAGATCTTTTTCTACATCCTAAACCATAGGAAGGGCTTCTTAACACAGTGATGGCTCAATAATTAGTCATATTGTAAAGGTTAAGGATGAGTGTGTGCCCATATTAATGGACCTTTTAGCTTATGTAGTTCTGCTAAGATTTGTATATTTCCAAGTTACACAGCATAGGTCCCTCAGTCCTCAAATATCAGAGCTCACTCTCCAATCTTCTGTTACTCATTCATAACTTGCAGAAGACTTCTAGTATCTACATTCCCTTCCTCCAAACCTACATGATCATCCAAACATTCTGCCAGTTTCTTCATAAAACTCACTAGAATCAAGCATTTTACTAACATTCACAAACTTTAAATACTTGTCTTCCAGTTACTTTGTGTCTGACACTACATAAGAACAACAGACCAAACTGAAAAGTGTCTCACCTTCTGTGAATCACAACAAAATTAAAAGCAATAACAAGAATAAAAGAGGTCTTATGATGAGTGATTCATGTGTATAGAGGAGGCATAAAAAGAAGGAAAACAACAACAATATTAAGTAAATAAATATGTGAAACACTAAGGTGATTAAGGAATTGTCCCACAGGTAAAAAAAAAAAAATCCATCCAGATAAAATTTTCTGTTGCAAAGGCAGAAAGTAGTAGTCTCAGCCTTGTGAAGTATTTACTGGTAACCTTTACCATTCACCCTCTTGGCTTATAGATTGGAAACTTGATAGCCATAGAGAGGTGGTAAGTTGCCCAAAGTCACATAGCCTAATGAGATAATACCAACATTTGATCTTAGTTGAGTGTCTGACTCTAATGTTTTCCTCTAAAAGAACAAGTCCAGAATTGTAGACATTAACCAGAGCACCTGGAAATCTTCTTAAAGTTTGTTGGGTTCCACCTGCAATCAGTTTGTGGTAAAGTGCAAAAATTTGCATTTCTAATAAGCTTCTAAGTGAGGCTAATGCAGTTGATCTTTGGCCCCACTTAGTAAGCCACTGCAGTAACTGAGCTGTAACTGCCCAAGCCAGAAGCCTGTGAACTTAAGAAAATCAACAAGTAGTCCTGGCTTCTGTTTCCTCCCAAGGCCACTGAAGGCTTAACTGCTTAGAAATACTCCCCTTTTCCCTGAGCCATACCCTAACTACGTCTTACAGGGCATGAGGTCTTGGTCCACTGGACATTGACTATAAATGCTCTCTCTATTACCCAGCCCCTGCAAGCCTTCTTTTCTGGTCTAAACATTCTCTCTTCCATCATTGCTAATTACCAAGAATATCATTAGACATTCATTGACTCCCCCAAATGTACTAGGGTCTGCATAGAAAATAGCACAATAATTATTCCTCCTCTTTCACCATCCTCTAAGGAGCGACAAGAGTTTGACAGCTGTTACCCAATTAATCCTGACAGCTTATTTTTTTTTCAATCTAAAGGTATCTTTTTCCATGTAAGATGGGAAAAGCTATTTCGTTCTTGAGAGAGGAATGAGAGCAAAGAAAATACAAATAACTTGGGCAACATTACTAGGGCTATTTATTTCTTCCTTTCTTCTACAGAGACATTGAAATAATGGAAAATAAAGGAGTATGGACTTGAGATTTAGATTGTCATATCCAATCCCAACCTTCCCATCTCCCAGCTGTGTCTCCTTTGGCAATTTCCTCAAATCCCCTCACTTCTTTTTCTTTCTTTCTTTTCTTTCTTTCTTTTTTTTTTTTTTTTTTTTTTTTTTTTTTTTTGGTATTTTATCTGTAAAATGGAGGGGATGAAGGTAATAGTAACATCTATATTACTTGTTCTTTTATAAAAACTGAATGAATTAGAACAATTTAATATATTAACTGCCACACTCTGATGGCCAGTATGAGGCTCTCTGAGCCCTCCTATCAGTGTCAACCATAAGCAGTTGATTCTGTACAGAGTAAGATAGTCACACCTTCTCTCACTGCTTATACAGGCAAAAGTCACAGGAGACACCAATAAGCCATAAACCTTCTTCTCAACTGACCCCTCAAGGGCATGTTTGTTTGACAGTGGATCCCAACTCTGGTCCCTGAGCACCTGCTGCTGAATCATTAGAATTCATTATTAATGGAAATCTTCAGACCCTACACAGATTAAACCAAAATTCTATAAGGAGGTTGGGTGTCTAATGACAGGCTCAGAAGTTTTCTGGGAAATATCAGTGTACATTGTTTTGAGAACTACATCCTTAGCCTGTGAGTGACCCAGAAGAATACAGTAGCTAAAGCCAGCTCCTATTCTCTGGTGCTCCTTATTTTCCATGAAGTGGGGGCTGTTCAGAGTCTAAGTTCTTGATATTTAACTGTACTTTTTGAAACTGTTAGGTTTCAAACCTGGTACTAACAGCCAAGGTGCTCATTTAACACATCAAAGCAAAGCTGGACTCCAGGTTCTCTCTGTATTCTCAGTCCTTAGATGTTCAAAGGAGCTCCTGACTGGCATCCCCTAACCCCTACCCTAAACTCCAGCCAAGGAGGTTGGACTGCTTCTCCCTATATAACACAACCATTTTGCCTACTGACTCTATCTTTGGGCCTTCTAGCTGCTGCATCTGGTTTATTTTTCTCCCCTTTTCGTATATGTTCCAGCTCAGCATGGACTCTCCCAGGTGTTCCTAAACTTGCTTCTACCTACCTTCTTTCTTTCCTTCATTCGTTCATTTGGTGCTACAACCCAGGACCCATCATATTCCCCTTTTTAAACTTTTTATATCCTTTTGTTAAAAACATTAGAAACCAATCTTTAAAGGGCTCTTTGAGAAGTACTCAATCACTATCCCTACAATCTAGCGAGGCGCTTTTCAATGAGAAAGAAGGTACTATGGCTATGTCATGTGTCAGCAGGCTAGAAAGGAGAAGGGATAACTCACAGATACAGACAGTTACTAAACTTTTCCTTTTCCTTTCTATATGTAAGTCAGTAATTTTAGATCAGTGGACACTCTATTTCAATACAATCTAATCTTAATGAGTTACATATACAATCACTATTTCTCAACTCATTTACATGGCCTACTGGGAGTTCAGATTTAAACATATGGAACTGGGGGCGGGGGGAGAAAATTCAATGCTTAATGAGCTACTGTTCTCATGTACCCACTATCTTTCTGGTAGTCCTCATGGTTTCTGGAGAGATGACTTAAAATAAGATTTATAGGGGGTCATGGGAAATTGCTTTAATTTAATTTAATTATAACATGATACCTAAAGAAAAAAAATCAGGTGGGGTATAAAAAGGAGGGCGTGTATCTTATAGTCTTCCTTTCTGGAACAGGTAGATGCTTTCTCCAGACTCCTGACATTTAATTGGGCTTGTGATTGCAGTTAGTAAGCTTGTCCAGAAGTAGAAGCTTAATGATGGGTAACAGTTTATGGAGGTCTGGTTTACACTGAAGCTATACCCATGAGCTACTGGGGAGGAGTAGGCATCTTCTCCCTTCTGTGGGGCTGCCTACTCATTGGTGACACAGTGTTTTCTATGACAAATGTAGACCACACTCCTCAGATATACCAGGCAGTTTTTTAGGCCCTGATAATACAGCTTGAACAAAAGAGGCCAAGACACTTAATCAGAGTCACTTTGCCAAGTGACAATTCTCCTCAGGGTCTTTGGAGCAAGTTGAATAGAACCCCTGTAGATGACCCCCAGGGAGACTCACCAGCCTTTTTATTCTATGATTTGCCCATTTTCAGTTCTTGATTTTTAGCTCATCTTTCAATGCACTGAAGTACCACACAGTCATTATTTCCCCAGGCAGAATCTGTGAATGGTGCATTATCTGAGCCTGTGCATTTGTGACTCTGCATCACTTTTATAAAATAAATCATATGGCTGTGAATACATTTTTTAAACCCTAGCACATTCTTAGACATGAGAGAGAGAAAGAGACAAACAGGGAGACAGAGGAGGAGAGAAATACAGAAAGAGAAAGAGACAGAGACAGAGACAAAGAAGAGGCTGTGGATACATAGATGTAGAGGCCATAGGCTTTGTTCTACTACAGGTGTCATCCATCAAGTTTTTGACAAGATGCTAACTGGTCATAGGTTTGCCAATTAGGCTGGGATATCTAGGTGCTGAAGCTGTCTATCTCTGTCTCCCCAGCACTACAATTATAAGTGTGTGCCTCCACACTCAGCTTAAAGTTTTCATGCCCATGTGGGAAGTGCTTTACAGACCAAGCCATTTCCTCAGCTCCCTTAACCTTTCTTAAAAAAACAAAACAAAAAAACCCAAAGATCAGTAACTCTTGTGTTTTGTAAGAGATAAGAAGAGCAAGCTCACACCTTGCCTGCCAGATGCTCTCTTTGGATGCTCTCCTGAAAAGCAGGTAGACACATGTGTCTCACACCCTAGTTCCTGGTACACAGTAGATTCTCTTACCTCATGGTTAACTGTGAAGATAGCACAGTGGTTAAGATGCAGGCTCTGGAGTCAGCTTTGGGTAGTCAAGTCGTCTCCCTGCCACATCCTCAAGCATTTCCCTCTTTCTCTTTGTACCCATCCATTAAAGTTGTAAAAATAAAATGGCCACATCATAAGGATTAACTGAATTGATATATGAAATAACTCACATAAAATGGCTGACAAACATCTTACACAAAGGCTTCAAGAGTCAGTATTTAAGGCTTTGCAGGACATAAAGTCCTTGTCACAGCTCCTCTGTAGCAATGGTGAAGCCTGACAGTCAGGGCAAACACAAAAAAATAGATGAGCTGCCATATTAGTTACACTCCTCATTACTGTGGCAAAATACCTGACAAAAAGCAACTTGATACACAAAGGTTTTTATTTTGGCTCACAGTTTGAAAGGATATAGTCCATAATGTCCTGGCAAGCATGAGTGTAAGACGTGTGATCATAACTCTGCTCACAGTCAGAAATTGGAGAGATGAATGCTGGTATTCAGTTGGCTTTCCCTCTTTTCCCTGTTTTACTTAGCCTGGGACCACCATCTATTTTAGGGTAAGTCTTTTCTCCTCAACTACACCTTTCAGACATGTCCAAAGATGTGTCTCCCAGGTGATTTAAAATGCAGGGAAAGTGGCAATGCAGATTAACCTACACAGCTGTGCTTCTCCAGGGCTATGCAAAATCACAGATGACAAAGACAGAGCATGGACTGCAGCTTGCTGAACCCTGACTTTGAACAGTTCTGGGCAGATGCTGAGTTCTTCATAAGAACTAGCCATTATTATTATTATTAACTATGATGCAATTGCAAAGGGGTGGAAGTTAGATCCTCTCCTATGACTACTGTCTGAATCTGACACCAAGAACAGATGGCATATGTAAAACCCCCATGCTCATAAACTTTCCTACCAGCCCACCTCTAGCATTCTACTTGTGAAAATTACACCTTTCAAGAAGCAGCATGCTGCCACAATTACCCTGCTAATTTCTGCCTTGGAATTGCGAGGTTTTGCCTCAAGCAACGGGAAAGGGTTAGAGAGAACTCTACAAGTTTGAGAGTCTGTGGAGGGACTGCTTCCTAGAAGGAAATATTTATCCCATTTCAGACTCACCTCCTTCCTCTTCTAGAAGGTCATAGCAGAACTAAAGCCCCATCTACAGTTCAATCAGCAGCACAAGTGACTGAGTAGCTTTTTCAATTAGTCATAGAACAGTGGACAATTCTTCCAGAGTTCATCTAATGGTTACATAACTTGATGATATTACTATGTTCTTTGGCTGTATTCATTGGAAATTTCATGGGAAAATGGATGTAGCTAGAATTCCCAAAGGCTCTTCAGGCTAATCACCATTGGCTCTTAGAATCCAGAGTATAGTTTCTGAGCCCTGTGTCCTCTGTTTCTGTTTACCACCAAAATTGTAGACCCAATTTCTTATCCACCCCCTGAGATTTTATGACATTCCCTTTATCACCTGCACCAAAGATTAAAATAGCCCATCACAGAATCTTGTATAGAAATTCTGCTCATGAGGGCTTCAGTCCCTCTCATACTCTATATGAATTCATTTCCCCAGATCACAAAATCATTCATTAACTCATGTTTGTGTCCATTAAAAGTTCATGAGCAAGCATCATGCACATAGAACTAGTGACGGGGGCACACCTACTATTTGTTCTCTTCCCTTGAGTGTTTCTTAATCTAAATGGGAAAGTGAACCTCATGATGTACTTTAAAGGACCTTCTTGAGAGAAAGTTTTGTTGCTGCAGCTTCTGGGACATTTCGTCACACAGCCTTCAGTTGTCATCTTCTCTAAGGACTGTCTCATAGTTACAGACTGTAGCCTCACTCAAGGTGTGCCATTTTCAGAGTACTCTATACAAAAATTGATGGAGGCATGGGTGTGATGTATTCCTCAGTCTGTATTGCTGTCTATTTCTCTTCCATCAGCTCCTTAATACTCCCAGAGTTTCTAGCCCTAGCACTAGTTGCCAAAAAATATCATCCTGATGAGAGCTCACCTTCATCCAACTTCTGCATTATAGGGTAACACCACACAAGCCATTCTAAAATTATTTATTAGCTTTGTCTGACTAGTTCATATGGACATGAAGGCCAAGGACATGGACAAAACAAGCTGAGGAATGGCACATCAACTGGGATCCGACAGATGCTTGTGAGAACTGAGAAGTGTCAGAATAGAGTCACTTCAACAAAATTACTGTCTCTGTGAAGTCCCATTGGGAAAACAGACGCCACTTTGGATATTTCTAAAAGTTGTTTTTTCATAGAATTACTCTGACCTTTCTACCACTGTAGGAAGGCTGAGAGACTAACAGTCAGGAAAACTTGCAAAGGAAATCCCTGAGTACAAGTGTCACAGAAAAACCAACTTGGTCTGTTTGGGTGACTGCCAGGAAAGTCAGAAAACAGAAGCAAAGATATGTATCTTCTGACTCCTAACACAGTTGTATACCTTCAGTTATGTTCTGGCTCTTCTGCCTTCCAAAGCTCTTACTGGTTAGAATCTGATTGCAACCCTCAGTCTAAGGAGCAGGGAAGAACAGTTTTAGAACTTGATGTCTTCTGGTTCAAGAAACATCTGAAGAGCTTATTAGCAATAAGAAATATGTAGGGACCAGGGGAGGACAGTTAGGTTACTGGGAAAAGCAACTTGATGTAGAAAAATCAGTTAGGCACTAAGGCCAAAGCTCAGGCAGGATATAGTATCATTATTACTTCCCAATTCCTCATTCTTTCATTGGATCCCAAATCTTCTCTGAGGCTGGACAGTGAATGTGAGCATTATTAAGGAAGGAAAGGCCTAAGTAAGGTTAAGAGAACACAGCCAGCATCATTCTGCCAAGTACCTCCAAATTAACATGGCAATTTCTTCATTCCTAGCCTTTGGGTAAAGAAGCAGTGAGATAGAGTCAAGAGACTAGGTATTTCTTTGAGAAATTCATAGACACATATATGGTGTTAAGATCAAAATCCATCCCTACCATCTCCACTGTTCCCACATTTTCCCTTTATCCTGGGTCCATTTAGTGCCATTTGTATCCACCATTCTCTGAAGCATAGATAGCTTCTCAGGGAACATATCCCCAAAGAAAAAGGATTCTACCTTCCCAGCAGACATCAACTGCTGATATTTCCTCACTAGGGGCCAGGAATTTCATGAATCGCTCCCTCACCCATGCTGGGATTTTGGCAGGCTTGATGTTGTACAGTTCGTTATATTTTCTTCCCCTTCCTCCTTCACTGCTGCTGCTGTTTCTATGATTAGGTTTTTAATTCACATTTCCCTTATCATATAACTCAGCCTGGCCTAGGCCTTGCTGTGGGCTTGAGAGCATCTAGCTTTAGCTTTCTGCTGTTGGGAGCACGGACACACTCTACTTTTCGTTCCTTAGACAAGTGCTTTATGTTCCTTAGACAAGTTATTTTCCCAGACCTGAGACCCAGTGTTAAGTCAGAAGCCCAACTTAGAGGATTCCTCTTACTAACCCAAGTAGAAAGCTGGCATTCCAAGGGCTGTCATAGCAAATTCACAAAGCTTCTATTTAAAATAACAGAAATTTATCTTCTCACTGTTTTGAAGGTCAAAGTCTGAACTCAAGGTATGCCTGCAGGGCTGTGGTCCCTCCAGAGGCTCCATAGATGAAGCCTGTCTGGTCTTCGACAGCTTCTGGTGGGTCCTAGTACTCTGAGCACTCACACCTTCCACTCTCTGCCTCTGTCTCATTTTTCTGCCACTCTGATTCAAACCTTCCTCTACCTTTCACTTACAAAGAATGTAGAGCCCTCTATAAATTCAAGATAATCTCATTTTGAGATCTTTAACTTACTAATATTTGCAATTTTGGTAAGATTGCATTTACCAAATGAGGTCACAGAGACAAGTTCCAGAGGTTATGGTTTGCATATATCTGAGAGAAAAGGGTCACTATTCAACTAGGGTGCTAACACACATTTTTCTCACAAGCAAAAGAGAGCAGGAGAAGCTGATCCACCTAGATGTTGAGATGATTCTGAAATATAGAGCAAGCCAAAGACCCTGGCCAACTGTAAGTGCATGGAAGCCTGAATTAAACACCCATGTATCAGAATCAAGTCTCCTGGGTATGACCAGGATTTGAATCCTGACTTAGTTCATTTAAAAATAAGAAGGTATTCAGTCTTACTCACACACAGGAAGGCAATGGAGAGCCTCAAAAGTAGCTCCCAGAGCCAAAGCCTATCTATGTCTATAAAACAGTATCTGCTGCCTGCAGACCTTCATTCTTCAACTACACAGTCTACATGGGGGTGGAGGGTGTCCAAACTACCATGGCCTTTCAGTATTTTCATCAAAATGTGAGTCTTAGATATACTAGAAGTAATTCACCCACCACTGAAACACTAGTCTCTCCTACAAAGGGATGTAGCTCTATCAGAATGACTTTTATGACAGTGGGTCTACATTGCTGCCTTCTACTTTGGCAAGTGTCCCATCCAACCCATCTCAATTTTCCTGAATTTATGTTTGAATCACAGCTTCAAAGCTTGCTGGCTGTATAACTTAGCATGAGTCTGTTTGCACTTCACTCTTTCCTCTCCTAATTCTTTGTACATTTTAATAAATTAAAACTGTCAGAAAATAGAAAAACTATGAAGAATAAAATCATAAACACCCACAGTTCTACCAACTAGAATTAAACCATTGTGAACATCTTGACATATTTGCTTTGACTTTTTATTTTTAAAGAAAGATCACTTTATTGTTATTGTGAAAATGATACATATTCATTTTGAAGAACTCAAAAAATGCAAAGTACAAAATTCAAGTTACAAAAAAAAAAAACATTTCTCAGTCTCACCCTCCAGAAATAGCTATCATTAACATATGGCAAACATCATCTTAAATATCTTCTGATATATACAGAGATGCAAAGATGGGTAGCTGCATGGTGGATGGCAAAAGAACAAAAAGAAATGAAGACCAAACGTGGGGTAAATATCATATTTGTTTGAGCACAAGAAAAAGGAGTGGAAGTTGAAGTCACCATTGCAGATGCCTAAGTCAACTGTTTAAATAAATAGACTGAATTGTTTTGCTTTTTTAAAGGAAATAGAACTGAGGTAAATGTAGACCTGTGGATGTTCCTTCAGCAAAAGATTTCCTCATGGTTGAGAACACAGTGTGAAAAGACACTGAGAACTTGAGGGAACAATGTATCCTTGAATATTTGTTTTTATCTTAGACACTGTTAGTGGCTCTATAATGTGGGTAGCGTTATTTTACCTCTTCCCCTAAGTTTCCTCCAAATCAGTAAGTGTTGGGTATTGGTGGCTGCTATTCTAGGGACTGAGTTTATAAACTTCATCCCTGATCTATTACTATAGCTGTGCAATGTGATCACACCTAGTTCTATATTTAAACAGATTCACTCCAAACCATCAATCTTTGCACCCTGATCTCTGCAACCATGAATCTTTTAATTTTACTTACTCTTAACTAGTAGGACTTATGTTTTTTTTTCAAGATGCCCTGCATGTTTATAGTACTCAAATATGCTTACCCATAAAGAAAATTACTCCTCAGCGTTATTTTCTGTGATATTTTTTCTTTGTTTGTTTTCTTTCTTTGAAATCTTTTAGAACTGTATTTTCTTTCTTTCAAATCTTTTAGACAACATCTACCTTCTAAGACTAAATGGTGCCATATTGAATGCTGAAGCCAGCTGACAGTCGTCCCCCCCCCCCACTTTATACAGTATGTTCTGTGTCTACTCTTTGTCCCTCGTTTTAGCAACTTGAGAACACTGTGCCTTGCTGCCGAGCCAGCATCCTCTACCAATGTTTGCTACTGTGTATTATCTTATTATTATTATTCTAGAAAGTCTAATATAAAATGTACCATCTTAACTATGTTCAAGTGAAGGAGTCTGTGCCATTGCTTTTATAAACCTGTGCAGCTTTCACAGATTGTCTATTTCTAAAATACCTTCAACCCCTCAAAAGAGAAATTCTGTGACTGCTAAGCATCAAGTTTACATTCTTCCTTTCACAGTCTGGTAACTAACAATCTATGTTCTGTCTCTTGGTATTTTCATATTCTCTGTTTTTCTTTTACATGCATGTGAATGTGAGTGTGTGGTGTATGCGCATGAACATGCAGTTGTACACATCCAAGTGTGACTCTGCAGAAGCCAGATCAGCATGCTGTGTGCCTTCCTTTACTACTCCCCGACCTTATTGCCTAGAGATAGGTTCTGCTTGCTGACTGGCAGCTCACAATTTTGTCTAAGCTTACTGGCCAGAGAGGTCTGAGCATCCATTTGTCACCACCCCAACAATGTAGCCATGTTTGACTAGAGTCTCCATTTTTCTTATAAGCAAAGCCATATTGTTAAAGACATATTAATAATTGTTGGGAGGATGGAGAGAGGCTGGTCCTCTGATACATTGCTATTAGGTGAATGCCAGCTAGTGTGACTGCTGATGACATGCTTTCTTCAGGTTAAAGTGTTGTATGATATTTGATCACACTGTGACCTCCAAGACTGTGAACTGGATAAACCTTGTGGTGTGGCTCAACTCTAGCACACACCTTGTCTCCAGGATCTTTGTGTTTATTGTAAACAAGCAGTTTTAGTGTGGCTCAGCCCTAGCGCATACCTCTAATCCAAGAGTTTTCTGTAAACAAGAACTAAATAAATTCAATGATAGGTCTCAAGAGGTGGGGTAAGCAACCAGTTGACAGGGAGTGAACATAAGAAAATCTGGGAGAGAAAGGAGAGACTTTAAGGTGAAAAGTGCTTACTTACATCAGTGAAGTAGGACGGTCAACTGGATGCTTTTTCTCCCTCTCTGAGATAGCAGGCTTTCACCACAGATTCAGGCTCCTGAGTCTTCATTTGGTAAATTGAACATTTGGGATTTTGTTTTCAAACAACACTGGGAAACTTGGGTACTTCAGAAATTTCCTTTCCAATTAGAAGCTGAGTAATGAAATTCCACTTTTCTGAATCCCAGTTCTGCTATATATACTTGCTACATTACCCTAGTTAAGGCACTTAACTGTGCCGAACTTCTTAATTGGCGAGTCAGAAATATTAATTATATTAGCCTCGAATTCTTATGAAAACTTAAGTATAGGGAAACTAAAATATGTCTGCTGCATAGGCAAATCAAAAAAAAAAAAACCCATTTGTTTAATCACATTAACTTAACCTATATTTTTCTATAATGTATTTGAATGGCTACAATGTTAGCTGTGTGTATGCACACAGTGAGCATTCATGGCATCAGCATAATGCACATGTCACATACATGCATGCATGGACTAAGGCTTCTTTCCTCTTCATCCATCTACTTCCCCCTCAGTCACCCCTTCTCCTCTCCATTGACATTCTTAAACCTGTTGAGATTCTCCACTCTGCTTTTCCCCCAGATGTGTTTATGTTTTTACTGCCGTGAATTTACTTGTGGTCTCTTTAATCCTGCTAATGCACAATCTGTTTCCTCTTTGTCCCTATTAATCTCACTCTGTACATTTTCAGCTTTACCCTTGGACTTTATCAACCTGTTTATTCAATGTTGTTTAATAGAGAGAAGTGGCTGTGAAGCTTTTACTTCCCTTCCTTAATGTATTATGTCCTTCTAGGTAAAATCACTGCTCTGGCAGAGTAGCCCCTGTTTGACTGTTTCCATCTTTTTCACTCTCTCTTTCCTTCCCCCTTCTTCCGCCCCATGCTGTTTAGGCTTGTGGTGTGCTCTTATGTTGCCATGACCTTTCTTCCCTTCTGACTACATGGCTCGGTTTGTGTGGTTCCATCCAAACTTTTAATTTCTTTATGGTATATACCACAGAGATTATCTGACTCTCCTCCTACCAGATCAGGGGACAGTTTGGTGTTTTTCCTTGAAGCTGTTTGAAGAATGTGTGTGAGTGTATGTGCATGCATGTGTATGTGTGTGTGTGTGTGTGTGTGTTTGAATACATATATATACATATATATACATATATATACATATATACATATATGTATACATATGCACACACCTGTGTGTGTTTGAATATATACACATATACATATGCATATATGTATACATACAAACACACACAAGTGTGTGTGTGTATGTGTGTGTGTGTGTGTGTGTGTGTGTGTGTGTGTGTGTGTGTGTGTGTATGCTGTCTGATTTCTGAGACCTAAAGGAATTTTAAGAAAGGAGAGTTCAGCCAGATGACATTTAGTTTGTTGGAATAGGTGGTACCTGTTGCTTTTTCCTAGAGTCTGAGCAATATTCAGTATTCAGACTCACTGCACTCATTTGTACATATTTGTTCTTCCTATAAGGAGACAGCCTCTACTTTCATATATTTATCCAATACAGTAGATATCCTTGAACATTTGGCTGAATTGAAGAAAGTTAACTGTTTATATAGCTTAACTTCATTTTTCAAATTTATACTTCCTACAACCGTGCTATACCAGTTTTTGTAATTTCTATCAGATGAGGGAAAAGATAAGTACTCAGCAAATTCAGTTTCCTCTAAACTAATGGTACTTATCCTTCCTACTGCTGTGGCCCTTTAATACACACAGTCTCTCATGTTGTGGTGACTTTCAATGATTGATTCATTGTTCTTTCATAACTGTAAGTTCATTACTATTATTTAAAGTAAACATGATATAAATATCTGTGTTTTCCAATGGTCTTAGGTGAACCCTGACCTCCAAAGGGGTTATGACCCACAGGTTGAAGACCACTGCAGAGGAAGAAATCTTAGGATTTAAAGTAAGCTGAGGTTGAGGAGTTGGAAACCTTCACTCACCTCTCTACCTTACTACAGTATTCTTAGTTTCTTTCCTTACTAGTGTTTAAATTTCACCTTTATTTCTTTCCCTTGTTTACATCTTAGAGTAAATTTTACCATGCTTTTTCATATTAGGAATTCTTCATGTATGGAGCATGAATTATGTGATGAGGATTCTATTAAAGAGCTCAACCTGAATTTCTGAAATGCGCATATATATAATATATATATATTATATATATATAATAACTTTAGTACTAAACTCAAAGTTTTTCTGAAACAGGAAAACTAACTCATACTTAATCTATGTAAATTGGTTTGTGAGCTTTCAGATTTTACATAAAGAATAAGTTCATAATAATTTTGGCTGTGAATAAATGATCTGTTACTCAACAATAATAAATATCATTTTCTGAATCACAGGATTATGCTATGTTAGCACGTCATAAAATCCAAGGAACCATGTCATCCATTCCTGTTACAGATGCCGAAGTAGGCTAAGGCTGTGCCTGACCAAGAAGTGAGGACTACAGGAACTCTGTAGTTATAATGTCATAATAGCATACAAAACTGCTCCCAAGAAGTCATCTTGGGGATGAACCTGGTATGTTAAGAAGTACTCTCATGATTTTCACAAGAAGTTGGTGCTCTCCATCAAAGGCATTTATGCTCATCAGAAGAGATGAGATTAAGGATGCAAATGTTTAGGTAGATCTGGGAGTGAAGATTCACTGTTTTTCCTATTTAAGTGGAGGGGCAAAAAGGCACAACTAAGGATTGAAACAGTAAGCTGGATAAGCCACTGACTCAGAAAAAGGAAGGGCTTTCAAAAACCAGTGGAAGTCTGGGGAAAGGGCTTACATGTTAAAAGCACTTGTGGCTCTTTAAGGGAACTAGAGTTAGGTCCCAGCACCCATGTCAGGTGGGTACAAACCACCGGGAACTCCAGCTCCAAGTGACACAGTGCCTTCTGTCCTCCTCAGGCACAAAGCATATGCTGCAGGCATGTGTGCACACATATACACACAAACACCAATAAGATGAATTGAAGTCAATGTACTATTAGATAATATTGACTGTTTAAAAATACATGTGATTATGTTAATGCTCATCTTCAAGCTCTGAAACATGTACTTTCTTCATCTTACCCATGAGGAAAGCAAGAAATTCTACACCACTTGGCTTTATTCTGGTTAGTTCTTGTCAAGTTGATACAAACCTACACAAGCCCAAGAAGAGAGAATATCAACTGAGTACTTTGTTTCACAAGTCTGGACTATGGACATGTCTGTGAGGGGGTGTTTTCATCATTATTTATCTTATTGATATATGAGAGAACCTTGTAGATAATATCATTCCTGGGTCTGGGGTGTTTAAGAAAGGCAGCTGAGTAAGCCAGAAAAGAAGGCAACAAGTGGACTTTCTCCATGCTGACCACTACAGTGCCTGCTTCCAGGTTCCTGCTGAGTTTCTGCCCTGGCTTCTCCAAATAATAGACTCTAATCTGTAAAAAATAAAAATAAATAAATAAATAAATAACCCCTTTCTCCCTGAGTGCTTTTGGTCATGGTATTTACCACATCACCAGAAAAGCAATAATGAAGAATAGAGATCAATAATGAATAACAAATAAATAAGCATAACCATAATACCCAAGAACTCTAGAATGTGATAAAGAATCCAAGCCTAAGAATACATGGAGTAGGAGCTAAGCTCGAAAACTAACAATGTAGAAAATATATTCAGGAAACTCTAATAGGAAAAAATATGACTCTGAGAGGGAAAATGGACAACCAGGTACAAGAAATGAAGAACTCAAAATAGGCATGGCCACAAAAGACCTCTCCCTGACACAGTATAGCGGAGATATCAAAACTACAAACAAAATAAATGGTGTAAAAAATGATTTTACTCACTTACAAAAGGAAGCATATCAGAATAACATGAGACTTTACAACAGAAACCAGGAAGTCAAGAACATATGGAATGATGTATTGAAGGCTTGAAGGTAACACTCAAGCAAGACTCTATCTAAAACAAAGTTGTCTTTTAAATCTGTGAAGAAAATAAAGGCATTTCAAGACAAATAGAAAGTACAGAAATGTATATCCACCAAGCTAGAAAGATAGAAGATACTTAAAGAAATCCTAAACATAGAAAAAGAAAGAAAATATCTTCTGTCATAAGAGTATAAAAATAAATATACTTTGTAGAAATATCTTTTAATCTTAACAGCCCATCTAAAAGACACACAATCTAGGTATTTTATTTTTAAGTCATAAGCCTCGATTGGGCAGATCTAGGGCTATACTAACTTATTCCCCAGACATAAAGTCTTTGTTACTTGCTGTTTCTCCTGACCATGTGATTTTGGTCCATCTCAGCTTCCTGCTCCTCAATCTTCCTCTCCCCCTCTCTATCTGCAACTACATCACTTGAACATTTAGCCCCACCTTTCTCTCTCTGCTACCAAATTACAGGTTATAATTTTTTATTGACCAGTTAAATTGGGCAGAAGTTTCACATTGTATCACTTTGAGTGGAAGGCAGGAGAAACAACATTTTAAGTAGCCATTATTTAGCATCAGAATACAAGTAGTATCAGACAAACCCACTACAACATTTCATGATAATGAATGAATAAGTGGAAAAAAAGAAATAAAGTCATCATGATGAGAATAGTAAACTATAAAATTTATAATGTGAATAGAGAAGTAAGAGAAGAACAAATCATATCTAACCTGCTAGAAATGCAGTTTTAAAAAAATGCGAGACTGACAAAAACTCTCAATAACAACCCCTAACAGGACAGTCTTAACTCTCCAAATAAAAGATGGAGATCAGCAGATTGGATTAAACAATAAGATCCAAATACCTGTTGTCTCCAAGAAACATACATCACTGACAAAGACACATAGAGAGTGGGTGTGGAAGGACAGAAGTCCATGTTCTAAATACATAAAAACCCAAATTAACCTTATGTAGCTGTTCTAATATCTGAAGGAGGAGTCATCAAACCAAAATTAGTCAAAAGATAATTACACTTAAAATGACACAACACGTTGAGAGTGATGTATTAGTAAGACATATAACAATTGTAAATAAGTATGTGCTGAAAATTGGGGGTCCCAATTCTATAAACCAAATACTAATGATCATGAAGAGACAACTAGGTGTCCCAATACAATAATTTGGAGTGGCTTTAGTACTATACTCTAATTAATAGGTAGGTATACTAGTAAAAAAGCAGTAAATAAAAATTAGAAAAATATAAAAACTAAATAGCAGCACAGTTTGAAAGAAGTTAGCAGACATCTACAGAACATTTAATCCAGCAAATGAAGAATGCACATTCTTCTCAGCATCCCATGGAACTTTCTCTAAGATGTATCACATTCCAATGAATAAAGCAACTCTAAATAATAACAAAAAATCAAAGTAATTTCGTATATGTTATCCAATCACAGAAGAATAAAACTACAAATGAATGGCAAGAGAAACCATGAAAGAGTGAGCAGCTAAGCAGTGTTCTCTTGACTGCATACCAGTGAGAAAATATAAAAAGAGATTTAAAAAAACCAAAATCAAGGGAAAATGGAGACATTACTGGGCAGAGCTTCTGAGGAACCAGCAAAAGAAGTTGTAAGAGGGATGTTAATAGCTATACAGGCCCATATGAAAGCAATCAAGGAGGATTCAAATAAATAACTTAATTATGGACCTCAAGGTCTTAGAAAAACAAAAACAAGAGGATTCCCAAAGCAGTGGGGAGAAAGAAGTAATAATGATCAGAGCAGAAATTAATGAAGTACAGACTTAAAGAAAAACACAAAGCAGATGAAGCAAAGGCTTGGCTCTTTAAGAAATTAAGTAAGATTGACACATCATTAGCCAAACTAAGCAAAAGAGAGAGGGGATACTCAAATACATAAAATTAAGGATTTAAAAGGAGATGTTACAAAATATGCTGATGAAATCCAAGTATCATTATAGAATTCTTTGAAAAATTATACTTTTAGAAACTGGAAAATCCAAAAGAAATTAATAAATTCCTAGACACATAAAACTTACCAAACATAATGAGGAATCACATATATATATATACACACATATATATTACATACATATATTAATTATATATGCATAATTCATATATATATATATATATGAATTTAGTAGATCCATAATAAGAAATGGAATTAAAGAAGCAATAGTTTGCCAACAATGAAAGGCCCAAGATTAACTGCCAAAATCTCCACAAGCTTTTAAAGAAGCTAGCACCAATGCTCCTCAAAATGCTTTATTGCATAAATTAGAAAGAGGCAAAGCACTAACAGAGGCTTCTATGAAGCCAATATTACTTTGATATCAATACCCAGCAAGGATACAACAACAAAAACCTATGGACCTATTTCCTTGATGAATATAAACACAAAACTCTCAGTAAAATACTTAGAAACCATACCATATTTTCTTTCTAGGTCTGGGTTGCCTCACTCGGGATAATTTTTCCTAGTTCTATCCATTTTCCTGTAAATTTCATGATGTCATTTTTTTTAACAGCTGAGTAATAGTCTCCTGGGACCTCTTGCCTCATCCAGGATTGCCCAGTCCAGCTTTGATATGACGAAATATATCTAGCTGTACTTGCATCTTGTTGAATTCAGTTGATATCACTGGGAGGCCTACTCTTTTATGAAGGGAAACAGAGGAGCAGTGGATCTGGGGGAGGAGGTTGGGGGGTTATGGGAGGAGGTAAGGAAGAGAGGCTGAGGTTGGAATATATTATATAAAATAATATATTTTTAAATGCTTAGGAAACTAATTCATGGGCATAGTATGATCGTACACCAAGACCAAGTTGAACTCATTGCAGGGATATGAAGATTGTTCCATAAAAGCAATAAATATGTGAAACATAGGATATAACTAGACTTAAAGACAGAAGGCATATATATGTCACCTCAACAGATAGAGAAAAAATCCTCACAAAGTTCAACAACCACTCCCGGTAGAAGTCCGCGAAGTGATAAGGAAAGAGTAAACAGACCCAATGCAATGAGGACTGCATACAACACATGGGCAGCCAATATTATACTACATTAGGACAGAGTTCCAAAGTCAGGGATTAGACAAGGTTGTCCACACTTGCTAGTTCTTTTCAAGTAGTTTCCTGTCTTAACCATTGAAGTAAAAACAGATAATGAAATAACAAGGATACAATTAAGAAATGAAGTTAAAGTATACCTGTTTATAGACTACATAATTCCATACTCTAAATATCTTTAAAGCTCTACAAGAATAAAATCTCATATCTGATAAAGATAGCAACATAGTCAGATCCAAAAACCAACATTAAAATAACAGCATTAATATAAAATTTAAGGGGAGTCCATTTCAAAAATTAAAATATATTTACTAATATACTAATAAAACTGATCAAGGAGGTGAAAGATTTCTACAATAAAAAATGTTGAAACCAATGACACTGGAAAATGGAATCAGACTTCAGGCTCATGGATCAGCAAATTTAATATTGTGAATATCACCATGTTACCAAAAGCAATCTTATAACTTCAATGCAAACTCCAATCAAAATTCTGACAGTTTTTCATGGTGCTAGAAAAAGCAGATCATATTGCATATGGAGGCTCTGAAAGTCAAGCAATCCTGGGCGAAAAGAACAGTGCTGGAACTATCACACCACCTGATCTCAAACTGTACTACAGTACCATAGTGGCAGATAGTAGTAGCAAGGTACAGATAGAAAAATTAAAAAAAGATGCAGGTCAATGCAAAACACACACACACACACACACACACACACACACACACACACACACACACACATACACACACACACACACACACACATACACACACACACACACACTCACACACACATACTCATACATAAACATGCATGGAGAAAAGAAAAGCTTTTTAACAGATGATATGAGTAAAGTAGATATCTATCTATCTATCTGTCTGTCTGTCTGTCTGTCTGTCTGTCTGTCTGTCTAACGTACCTATTCAAAATCAATCAGAACGTACCTATTCAAAATCAATTGACCTAATTAAAAACCTGAAACTATGAAACAGAGAGAGAAGAAAATTGTGGGGAAAGTACTTTAAGATCTAGGCTGATGCAGAGGCTTTTTGAAAATGACTCCAGTAACTTAAATAATTCCAGGAACTGAAATATTGGATTTTGTGAGATTGAAAGGCTTCCACACAGCAAAGGAAACAATAAGCAGAGTGGAAAAGTGGCCTACAGCACAGGAGAAAGTCTTTGCCAACCACACATCTGATGGAAAATTAATATCTAGACTCCATAAAGAACTGCTGAAAACGTAATACTGCAAAATACACAAAATGGCACATGTATCATCCATTCTATAAATAGACAAATTAACCAAATAGTTCTTGAAAGGCTGATGATGATAAGCCAATAATCATATGAAGGTTTGTTTAATACACTTCTCCATCAGAAAAAAATAAAAATTAAAACTTCATTGAAATTCCACTCACAAGAGTTACCATCATCAATACAACAAATGAAAAGCTGGGGACCATATAAAGAAATAGGAGTCCTCACACAGCGTGGTGGTTGGATACAATGGCTGATCCACTGTGACAATCAGTCTAGATAGTCTGCTGAAATCTGTAAATAGGACTACCATGTGATACAGCTATCAATCAACATGGTATACTTTTTGTTATAAAACTGAAGTTATCTAAGTAAGCATGCTACAAAGACACTTGTACATCTTCATGTATTATTACAATATTTATAATGGCCAATATGTAGAATCAGCATAGATATTCATCGAGATGAATTAAAGATAATGGAGTTTCAAAATTACCACAGTATCACAGAATCTTGCTTAGCAGAAAAAGGGGCTGGTGTTTGGATCCCCAGAGTATCACCAGAGAAACGTGGTCACAGAGGTTAGCTCTGGGTTTGATCAGGAAGCCCTGCCTCAAAAGACCAAGATAGTAGAAGAGCCAAGGACATGGTACCCTGGACAAAGGCACATGTTGCGAAGCCTGAGCTTGGTCCACAGACCTCACATGATAGTAGGGAAGAATCAACTCCTACAAGATGCCCCCTGACCTTCACATGGAGTAAGTGTGGGGATGAATATGAAAGTAGAAGTCTATCGATTGTGAGAAGGAAGAAGGGGACAAAAGAAAGAGGAAAAAGATCAAGGGTAATTGGGAAAGGGAAAGATAGACTCTTGCAAGTTTTCTCACATATGCAAGATATCTGTTGATCAGTCAGTCAATCTACCTGCAACATGAAAGCAAATGAGGAACCAGTTAGGAGAAAGAGTAAATATTGGTGTGAGGGACTCACATGTGCAGAGATGGGGAGACGGGGGCAAAAGTCCATCTACCTAAACAGTCATCAACAGGTTATAATGAAAGCTGAGAGTTGTAACTGACATCCCAGCACTTGGGATATATATACACAGAAGGACCAGGAGTTCAATATTATCCTTGACAACATAGCAACTCTGAAGTCAGTGTCTTAGTTAGGATTTTATTGCTGTGAACAGACACCATGACCAAGGTAAAGGACAACATTTACTTAGGTCTTGCTTACAGACTCAGAGGTTCAGTCCATTATCATTAAGGTAGGAGCATGGCAGTATCTAGGCAGGTATGGTGCAGGAGAAGCTGAGAGTTCTACATCTTCATGTGATGGCTGCTAGTAGAAGACTGGCTTCCAGGCAGCTAGGATGGGGGTCTTAAAACTCACACCCACAGTGACATGCCTACTCAACAAGGCCATACCTACTCCAATAGGGTCATAGCTTCTAATAGTGCCACTCCCTAGGTTGAGCATATACAAACCATAACAGCCAGCCTAAGCTGCAAGAGAACTTGGCTCAAATCAGGGGGCAGGGGGCTAGAAAACCCATCCAGCATGCTAAGTTCAAAAATCATAAAAAAATTATATACCCCTCAAATTATCAAATATGACTCAGATATTTGGAGCCATATAATCTTAAAACCTTTTACTTCCCACATAAACTTTCTTAGGCAGTTATTTGATGCTTTTTTAATTGAAGTATCTATTCATTGGCCTTTTATTACTTTACTAAGGTATATTACATAGAGACACGGGGCACATGCCTAGATCCCACTACTTGGGGACATTGAGGTAGGAAGATTATGAGCTCAAGGCCAGCCTAGGATGTAGAAACAAAATTAATACTAGGGTCTTTACAAGCCTCTAAACAAGTGTCTGAAAGTAGAAGTCCTTCTGGGCTTAAAGTCACAGGAAACACATATAAATAAAAGCAAAAAAAAAAAAAAAAAAAAAAAAACACGTTTCTTGTTGGTCTCAAGTTGCTGAAGCTAACATGGGGGAAAAAATGCATCAAATGGTAATCATGAAAAATGTCTTGCAATGATTCAAGATTTGGGATAATAAGAAAAGGCTAGAGGCAGTTCTAATTCCATGGGATAGAGACATGAATGGGGTGGGTATCACAGATGATTAGTGATACTTCAGAGAGTATTATAAAAGAAAATTGTAGGCTGTGGACAAAAGAGCAGCCATTGAACCCAAAGTGAGGCTCAGGCTCCCTAGAGAAATATAGAAAATACATGTGAACCCAGTAGGCAAGTCATAGTCCAAGCACACTGGGGAGTTTCTACACAGTAATAATGATATAAAAGGTACTTACAAATGCTCAACTTTCAGAATAGTGAAACTAATCAGTCATAAATGACCAGAACTACAAGAAAAAGTCTAGAAACCACAAACCTTGACCACAAAAGAGTTAAGCAAGCAACAGAAAGGACAGAGGAGAGCAGAGGCAGCCACCAGTGGCTTCTTCAGTCTCAGAACAAGCTGGTTCCTAGACCAGGTTAAAAATACCATGGGAATGTGAAAAAAAAAAAAAAAAAAAAAAAAAAAGATTGCCAGGCTGAGGCAGAAAATGTGAAACCTTAATATAACAGGAGGCAGAGAGTGACTGAAAAGAGCAAGTTCCTTTTCTCTTCCCAGAAAGCCATAGATGCCTTGAGTCAACAAGTCAAGAAAAGCACTTTAAGCAAATTATTTACACATGCAGAGACAGCCCTCAGAACAAACAGAAATAGAAATGGATGGCCTATGAGAGTCAGATCAGAGCAGGGAAACTGAAGAACGTATGGTGGTCTTTCAAAACATGCCTTTTCAGTCCGCTTCAAATCCATACTTGTTTCCTTTTTTCTCTCCCCCCCCCCCTTTAACAAGCTTTGTAACTTTATATGAAATAAAATATAAAACTATTGAGCAAACTGACTTATGGATATGTACACAAACAGTGATCCCTGGATTAAGGTAAATTTATCACAGTATGAAAAAGAAATATATGGGTAAATCATCATACTTATTCCAGAAATGTGAAGACTGTTTTCAAAGTTGATATGAATTTCCATGTTGGACAGTTTTAGCAGGAACACAGTAAGAGAAACAATGTCCAACCTATTGCTGCAAAAGAGCCTTTGGGGGAAAAATTTTATATTCTTAGCTTTGAAGAAATCAGCATTCTAGAATGAGAAAACAACAACCTTGGAATATCCCTTTGACCATATGAAACCAAAGGACAATATCAGACACTGACTCGGAAGTCAGGCATTTCCATTAAATTCTAGAATGCAACAAGGTTATACGGATATCATTTGCATTGATTTACAATTCTAAGCAATGGAATTAAAAAGGAAGGGAGGCAAGAAAAAGATGAGGAAGAAATGTAATAAAAATGCAGGAGATAAAAATTACATATTGGGTTTGGACCATGGGATTCTGAATACTGAGAAGTCCTAGTCCTCATACCCAGGGACTTCAAGAGCTATGGACAGAGTCCAGTAAGATAAGAGCTTTAGAAAGAAACAGGCAAACACAAGAGCTTTCTCATGAAGCAGCAGTAGTCACTTGCAAACCCTAACAGGAAATAAATTAAATCACAATAGCAGCAAATACATAGCAACCAGCTTTGAATGAGACAAATGAGGACCAGACAAAAAGATCCCTAAAACTACTCAGGGCAAAAAAGGAACATTAAAAGTAAGGATAAGTGTCTCTATAATGGCCCTGAATCAAATAATCCACTAAACAAGATGGAAATTCTCGCACACATAACAATAATCTCTACAGTGCTTGCCATGTGACCAAAGAATTTTCTGGAACTTTTCAGGTAATTCTATAGGTCACCTGAAAGAAGATGGTGAGGACTATATTTATGTCCCAGTGAAGTGTTAAGGAGAAAGGAACATCCTTTCAAGAATCAAATGCCCTATAAAGTTATAGTTATTCAAAGAATCCTGTGCTAAGATAAGAACAGAGAAAGTAATGATGCCAAGGGTGTGATGAGAAGAAACCCACTTCAAGATACCAGAGGAACACTGGGCCACAAGTACCCTCATGTTATCATCTCAAAAACAGTGAATTGAGAACCAAATATTAATTAGCTTATCTGTCAGCACACAAATACAAGGAATAAAGAACTGAACATAAAGAATTTTTAAAAAGTCATTTAATGTAGAAAAAAAAAAAACCTATGAGGGTATTTACCCTTTAAGGGACACAGAAATAAATTTTGAAGCCAAGAAGCCAATGAAAATAAAAAAATACTTTTATTATGAACAACGTTAAAGTTAGAATTATTCATCAGCGACATCAAAAATTCTAAAAGCAAATAAAAACTAGCAAAATAGACTTTTCAAGAATTAGCAAGTAGAGTTGACTTCCTTCTAGAAAGAACTCATAAACATGATGGCAGTTATAAAGTATTGAGGGAAAGAAACTTTAGAGCACATTCATAAAATACACTCATATGAGAGCTGGAGTGATAGATGGCTCAGGACATAGAATACTGGCCACACGTGTGTGAAGAACAGAATCCAGAGTCTCAGAACTAATATAAAGCTGGGCCTACTAGCACATCCCTTTATACCAGTGTCACAATAGGAGGCAGTGACAAGAAAAACAGTGGAAGCTTGCAGGCCAGCTAGCTTCGTATACATAGTGTGAACATCTGTCACAAAGAAGCTGCAAGGTGAGTACCAATCCTCGAAGTTGTCCTCTGACCTCCCCACATCTACTGTGACATGTACACTGACCACCCAATCACATACACACAGACACACATACATAGACACACAGACACACACAGAGAGACATATACCTGCATACATATGCATGCATATACAAACAGCTATGCACATATGCATGTGCATATATATATATATATATATATATATATATATATATATATATATCACAAGCACATGCATGTATGACACATGCACACATGCATGTGCACATGTACACACTCATTTATACATGCATACATATACCCATGCATGCATGCACATAAACACCTATAAATACAGTGTGTTTTTGTTCATTTTCATGAATTAAAAAGAAAATTCAAGTCAGTACGTGGTACCATTTCCTCTTATCAAATTAGTAGATTTTACAACGGAGATAATTCCAAATGTTGGCAAACATTCCAAGAGTAGTCTCTGGATGTTTGGATTACACATTGACAGAAGTATTTATTGAGAGGTAATTTGACATCTATCATATTCCTTATCACAGTATGAGTCAGATTCTGTCAAAATACCCACATTGCAAAATGGACAATCCCAACATAGAAGATGAGTTAAAAATACTAGCAAAGATTTGCATGAAACTTCTCAAAACAAAATTATTTATAATACTATAAGACAGGAATTACTTTGGATTCCCTGGGGGTAAAAATGTGGTTCAATAATTTATAGTGTAGCAATGTAATGTAATATAAAGATGAAAATGTTCAGTCACTAAAAATACTACATGATAGAATACATGAGTAGAATCCAAAGGAGAGAAAAATAAAACCGTAACTGTTGGAGTTTTCTCAGTTTTATGAACACACACACAGACACACATACACACACACATACACACACACACACACACACACACACACACACACATATATATATATATACATATATACACGTACATAAAACAAAGGTAAGTAAGGTACATAAATGATGTAAAAGATGATGCATAGAAATAGTTATATCAAGGTTGATGGAAAAAAGGTTGAGGAGAGATCAGCTTCCAATTAACTATAATAGATTAATCACACACATTAAGCTCCATTTTCTCCTCAGTTCTCAGTAAAAGGACGGTGTAGGAGTTGTAAAAACATAAGCTTACATGTGCATGGGAGGCAGAAAGCAAACAGCAGAAACAAAGAGACAAAGAGATGCCATCATTTTGGGGTGAAGAAAAACAGTAGCTGCTCAGCCAGGGTGATAAGACCCAGCACTGAGGTAAGGAGCAGACGAGAAATTGGGGACACCAGATTCTGATGCTTGGCACAGTGTGCAGATGGGCACAGGACCCAAAAGAGAACTATGTGAAAGCCTGTTAAAATGTTAGGACTCTCCCCAACCAATTCCCCTTCCAAGCATCCAGAACACAACCCTTTCTTTCTTCCTCTCTTCCTAGGTGAGAGTGAAGATTTAGCCACAGAAACAGATCTAACAGAGAGGATCTTGTATGAATGACTTTGTGACTTGCTGTGGGCGGTACCATGCAAAGCCAGGGGTGTTGTTGACCCACTGGACACAACACACTGCGCCAGCAGTAGCTCCTGATCTGACTGCCAGCCTTAGCATATCAGAGGTGAATCTCTTTGGAAACTGAGGCCAAGCAGTAGAATTGATCTCAAGTATAAATACCATGAATGCCTCAGTGAGGTCTTCTTCAACATCTCTGTGCAGTCAACGCTGTCAGAAAATTAGCTTGTCCCCCATCCCATTGTCCACATGCTAAGCCCCCTCATGAAGTAGGAATAGACAGAAAGAAATCCCAAGTACCCAGCAACTCTTTAACATGAAAGGAAGAGGCAGGGTAAGTAAGTACAAGAATGCCAAAGACACATAAGAAAGGGGCATCTAGACAATCAAGAGAACTTTCCCATGACAAAAATGTGAGAGCAAAATAAAAATACAGTATATGTCTTAGAAGATAAATTTGAGGGACTTACCAGAAAAGGGAAACGAATAGGGAGAGAAGAAAACCAAAAGGAAGAGAAGGGAGAGAGGGACAAAGGAATACCGAGAGATGGGTAACGAGGGAGAGAAGGGTGGAGTAAATTTGAGAAATGCAGAAAAACCAGAAGAATAAGGCAGAATGTGTGATACATAGTAGAAAAATGTTTCTCCCTGCCTTGGTTATGACTTCTCTTGCTGTTAAGAGACAGCATGACTACGTCAATTTTTAGAAAGACAAGCATTTAATCGGGGCTGGCTTATAGTTTCTGAGGTTTAGTCCATTATCATCATGGCAGTGAGTATGGTGGCTTGAAGGTAGGCAGACATGGTGCTGGAGAAGGAGCCCGGAGTTCTATGTCTTGATCCACAGACAGCAGAAGCAACTCTGTTCCATACTGGGCATAGCCTAAGCATATGAGACCACAAAGCCTGCCACCACAGTGACACACATCGCTCAACAAAGCCACGTCTACTCCAACAAGGCCACATCCCCTAATAGCACCACTGTTTGTGGGCTGAACAGTCAAACACATGAGTCTCTGGGGGGTCATTGCTATTCAAACCATTATACTCCTCTTCTTAATCAGGCAGCATTGTGGATATACAGTAATTCCTAACAGGTTTGTGTGTTAAAAGGTTTGCTTGCCAGTTGATGAGATCTAGGGGAAGGACTGGGTCACAAGAGCTCTGAAGTAACCAGGAGATTAGTCTATTGATGGACTCTTAACTGGCCTGCACCATAGGAGGCACTGTAGTCTTTCAGAGATGAGGCCCAAGTGGAAAAAGTTTGTCACTAGGGATGTGTTCCCAACTCCTTCTCTCTGCGCCCCAGCTGCCTGAGATGAGCACTTTGCTTCTCACCTATCTTGTCTTTACCACAGACCTCAAGAAATAGTTGAACTAGGCCAAGACTCAGTCAGTAAGCAGCTTGCCTTCCAAGTATGAGAGAATAGGTTCACTCCACAGAACCCACAAGGAAGGAAAGGTGGGGGACGGGATAAAATAGAAAGTGTATGGGGGGGACAAAAGAAGCTGGGTGTGGTGACATACTCCTATAATCCCAGAGCTGGTGAAGTTGGAGACACATGGATGGGTCCTTAGAGGCTTGATGGACAGCCAGCATACCCAAACTGGCAAGTTCTATGTCAATGAGGGACCCTGTCTCAAAACAAAACCCTACAAGCTGACAACCTTGAAGGCATTTTGAATAATGGCAGCCGAGGTTGTTCTGTGGCCTCTACATGTGTGCTCACACTTGTGCTTAAACACAGAAGTGTACCGAAACACATACGCATGCACACATACACATACACATACACACAATTACAGGAAAAGATATGTTTTATTAAGGATGAGAGCTGCATTTGGAAACAGAGATTGGAAGCATAGAGCAAAATTTTCCCTGAGACTACACATTGCAAACCTCGCTCTTATAGCCTCCCATGCCAAACAAGGGTCTGGGACAGCAACAGCCCTGCCATTTGTCCCCCTGGCCTCATGTTCTCAGCTCTAAAGTGATGGCTTAAGTTCAGCCATCTCCTCCTACCTCTAGAATTCTGTCCCAAGAAACCCAATCCACCATAGAGACCTCTCACCATAGTCCCCGACAGAAACTGATGCCTTCTGTTACTGCTGCCTGGGTCCAGAGTCCAGGGACTTCTTCTGTGGACACCTCCTGTGGCCAGACCTAGTTCCACTGTGGCATGTTCCACGGGCAGTTTATATATTACCCCAATACAGGCTTCCGAAGCAACATAAATAGCTTCTGAGACATCAGGGCCTGTACCTGGCCTGTGCACTTCAGCTCTTAAATAAAAGGTGCCATGGGTGCTTCTATTTCATACAAAGCTTTCCCATGAACATCTTCCATAATTGGCAATGCGTAGACAAAGAGAAAAGGAAAAGGAGAGGCCACATCGTAAGAGGAGCTCAAGACCACGCTGAGATCTGGGCACAGTCTTCAGGGCTGTGAGTCAGAGACTGAGTGAAACACAAGTAGAAGAGGTGAGCCTAGGGGACAAAATGGTCCTAGGTTTGAGTCCCTGGTCAGCCACTTACTTCCTGACACTAATTTCAATACCTTTTGGCAGATTTCTCACCCATTAAACCAGGGCAATAAAGCACCTCCTTTATATCTGGAACGATTAGCAAATAATTAGATGACAACAGCTAATGTTTATTAGACACTTGCTGCATCTGGGGCACATTGCCAAGCATTTTATGTTCACGATTTCATTTAATCCTCAGAAATTAAGAATTAACTATTACCATCTGTACATTCAAGAATAAAGAAATTGCAGCCCAGACAGCCCAGGCAATCTGTCCAATGTTAGTCAGTAAAGACTATGAAACTTAGGGTTTGAACCCAGGGAGGCTGAGGCAAGACTGAATGATAGTGCTATCCATTTTCCCCTGGGATCAGTGGGAGCCAGCTCCCTCTCTTTCTCCTCTGCCCATGTCAAAATAGGAGGCCAAGACCCTCTGTAAGTATGGGTCTGCCCAGAGTTATACAGATGGTAGGTATATAGCCAAAGATTCACTTTCTATTTTCTTTCTGTGATAGCTAAAGGCATCCTATATGCAAAAGACCCTTAGGAGCCCATCTGAGCATGCCCAGAACCTTGTTGACTCTCAGTGTCACTAGTCCTTAAAGTAAGTGATTCACCCCATCTTACTTTGATAAGTATAAGTTTATACTGGTTTATTCAACAGATTAGCCTCCAACACCCTCACCTGCATCCAACAGGTTTGCTTTGGTAAGCACCTGCTTTCTTCATAACACTTACAACTAAAATCATCTCCGTATTGACTTATCCAGAGATATGGTGTAGAGACCATTTATAAACTGAAGCCTATCACAATAGCAGACCAAAAATAGGTATTAAGTTAATGGTATCATGTGGCATAAAAGACCATGAAGCTCTCTCTTTTATCTCTACCTTCACATTCAACATTGAGAGGCTGAGGACTCCTCACATCTTCTGCCTTTGGGATGTCACCTTGAATTCTCACATTCAGTTCAGAACTAAACAGTGTCACTTCCTACCTGGGTGACTTCTCCAGGAATGGCACGAGTATCCTATACTGGGAAAAAAATCTTTCTGAAGGTTTTTAAAACAATGTGCAAAGGAGATGCTTTGATTCTTCTTTATAGCCAAATGAAACTCTGTTGTGTGTAGGTACCTCACTTTCTTTATTCCTATGCTGAAGGACATCTAGGCTGCTTCCTTATCATGGTCATTGTGAGGTGTACAACAGTGATCAGGCATAGCAGAGACAGCTACTTCTATACAGGCTTGGGATCTCTTGGGATACTAAGACCTGGAAAGTGAGTCATATGAGAATTCTACCATTAAAAGAAATCTATAGGATTTTCCCAGTGGCTGCACCAACTTATCACCCACTAGGAATGCACATAAACTCAGGAGATTAAACACAGCATTCCCCTTTGCAAGACACTTTACTGACTGAGCCACCTCCCCAAACTTTGGATGCCATGCTCTTCCCAGTGTAGAAGAATACCAGGGTGGGGAGATGGGAGGGAGGGAGTGGGTGGGGGAACATGCTCATAGAGGCAGGGGGAGGGGGGAAAGGATAGGGTTATTCCAGAAGTGAAAGCCTAGAAAAACAATATGTGTGTCACACATAAAAATCTTAGAGACACAGCCAAGAACCAGTGAGATCAGTCACGTGTTTGCCTCAATCATAGTAGATGAGGAGGAAAAAGATTCAAGAAGATGAAACTTGAATCCTTAAACTAGAACAGTGCTGCAAATACACACCCTGGGGCCAGGGCAGCAGCAGGCATACGGGCGACTTTGAGCAGTCAGGTGAGTACGGAAGGGGATTTGGTGCTCTGAGTGCCAACACTTGGCATTGCAATATGAAGGATAAACTCTTTATGATACTCGTTTCTCGGCGGCTGCTGTAATGGCATAAATAGCAGGGGAAATGGCTGAAGCAGTAACAGAAATAATAGTATTTTTTTAAAGTTTCCACTTGTCTCCGGTTTAAAGAGTACAGGTCCCTGGGAGGAGTCTATAAAATTCAAAGGGCAAGGAAACTGAGACCTCCACCGGGCTCCTCTGCAGAGAGGAGTCTATGCCAAAGCTGCTGCCACCAACGTGTCCACAAAGAGGGCCGTTCTAAGAGGGTCATCTACCAGGCCTAGATGACTTCTGGGGAGCATCCCCAGAGCCAGTGATTTCTGAAGTGTCAATGGTTTCTTCTTCCTTGGAACCTAGAAAGTACCTGGCAGAAAACCAACTGTTCCCTGGAGTCAGGGAAGGGCTCTGTCTGGAACTATGCTGATCAAGAGGGGTTAGCATAGCTCCTTCCTATAGCAATGGCTCCATACAGCCTCAATACTCTATGTGCTAACACCTACTTCAACAACCTTTCTCCCTGAAATGCACTATCCTCAGTTCCTCCAACGTATCCAGTGCTTTCTTTACACTCAGGCATTAGGAAATGTGCCCATTTACTCATTCTTTAAGTCACCAATCTGAGCAGACTTCATGCCTCAACATATAGCAAAGATACCTTGTGCTGTTTTAAGGTTCATTCTGAACCTTGGTCCAGCCTGAGGGTAGATTCTTCCCTGTCCTCATTCCTCCAAAACTTAGGGCTGTTTCCTGGGCTGCTACAGAGAAGACTGAGCATTCTGTAACCTCTAGGCTAGCACAAGGTGGCTGAGGGCCTCAGCATCTTCTCACCATCCCTCCTGCCAGCATCAAGCCTCCAGGTGTCACTTGTAACTTGTAGACACCTGTTCTCCTGCTGCCTGCTCACTTCCTCCGGCTTCGATAAAGTCACCCACTGTGCCTTATAATGCAAAAATAATATTCCTGCTGCCAATGCAAATTATGTCTGGATTATCCACCTATCCCTGCCTCGTGCAGAAAGTAGCTCTATGGGGGAGAGGTGGGCCAGGCTGCACATACAAGACTTATTAGGACCTAATGAAACACCTTCCTTGTGGTGACCACCCCCTCTCAAGAGAGATCAACAAAATGCATTACAGAAGCAGATGTGCGGCTGGGTCAAAGGCTTCTACAGCACCAAAGCCAGTCAGGGAGGAATGAGGTGTTCTCCAAGTGTAAGGTAGCAGGACTCCTGCCCATTTGCAGTCAAAGTATTACAGCAGCCCAGCTATTCCAGCCTCTTGGGGCACAGGAGTATCGTCCTGGTTTAATATAAAACTCACCATACAAGCCAACTGCAGGCATTTGTTGAGATTCAAATAGAAGATAGAGGTTCCATAGTCAAAATGGTGAACAAATAATACATTTAAGTAATTAATTCTTTAGAGATCTCTGTGCTCGTCAGGAACCTGGGCTCCCCTCTTGCTGCATAGGAAGTGATAAGCTCTGGAGACCCTAAATGAGGACACATGTAGGTCTGGGGATTTGTTCCAAGAAGGTTGTAGAGCCTGTTTTCCTCTCTTTTCCATGTCTCTTTTCCCAATCTCAAGCCTATTTAAAAAGAGGTTAAGGAATTGGGGAGCCTAGCATAGTATTCAGAAATATACATAAGGGCAAACCTTTGTATCCACTCTTGGCCAACAATGTAAATCTGAAGAGAACAACAGACCTGATCTGGGCTTAGCTTTTCTCCCTTCCTTAATAAAGACAGTGCAAAGTTCCTCCATTTTTTAATGACGATCAAATCAGATCATGCCTGAGTATCACTCAGAGTCACACTGGGCATGTTCAAGTGATGAAGAGTTAGTAAACAGCTGGATTACAAGATAATAGATCTTGGATGAGTAGGGACAATGAATGGTAGGGGCATAGGTCCACTGGAGTTGTAGGCAGAGCATTAGTCCTGAACCCATGATGATTTGAATCTTGATTCCATTATGTAGCCTGGAGCAAGTAAGTTAGACTCTGAGCCCTGCTTTTCTCATCAGAAATTTCAGAGAATAATTTCTACCTTACAAGAACATTCTGAAAGGTTAGAGAGGACAGTGATGAAATAGATCCTTTGACAGGTTCTATGACCTTCAGTCAAGGGACATAGTTGGCCTAAGATGAGGTGAAGGAGAGGTTTATAAAATAAGTGCCAATAACATACTTTCCTGCTGATCTCCAGTTCCCTAGCATATAAGAGCAAGAGTGACTCATAAAGTCAGCTATCCAAGAGCAGTTAACATGACAGAGAAGGACAGAGGGAATTCAGAGAGTCACATGGACAGTAACAGCACAGAATATAAAGTATTAAGGGTTTAAATAGGCATGCTGGCATGTTTGCTCCAGGAATCACCTTGAATATGTAGATCCAACCTTGGTCACCAGAAGGCTAACTGGAGTTTGAAGACAGATGTCATAGTCTAGATGTTCAGTCATTTCATGTACTTACCACATTTGCCTAAAGAATGCTTATATATTTTGTAGGCAATGACTTAGGGTAGTAAGAGGCTTTGGGTATTTCTATTCTAAGAATAGAAGATAAAGTCTTTCTAACAGCCAAAATGGACCTTGTCTTGGTCCATGGAATTGGTAAAGTAAAAGAGGCGCAGTTCCTGAATAGCAAATCTTACCTTTTCGGCCACAACCAGCATAGCTTCTAGAAATGTTCTTTCTTGTTCTAGGTCTGAATTCAGAGATCCAGAGAAAATATATCTCCTTGTTTCATAAAATAGCTCCCTGGAGTGATAATATGGGATGGTTCCATGTTCTGAGCCATACACTGCTAGTGATAACATCCTTGTGAAGACATCACAGAGTACACCTGCCTGAAGCAGGATCATTAGGCAGTATAATCTTAGGAGACCACTGTCATGTATATTTGGCCTGTCACTGGCAAAAACAGGAGTGTAAGTCAAACCAACTGATTCAACATTATAAAGAATTGAGCATGCCTACCTCTAAGAAGAGCTGGACAGGTAACATGTATTTTCAGGTACTATTCTGGGACTTTCCTCGCATATCCTGAGGTCTGCCAAACCAGGAAAGGTTCATTCTCCAAGATAGTTTTGATGCAGCATCTAATGCATTCGAAGTTGACCTTAAGTTCACCATATAGATGAGGATAACCTTCAACTTCTGACTTTACTGCATGCATCTTCCCAGAGTTAGGATTATAGGCATGTGTGACCATTCTTGCTTTATGCAGCCCTAGAGATCAAACTCTGGGATTTATGAATTCTGGGCATGCATTCTACCAACTTTATATTCCTACTCTGAAAAGGAAAAACTTTTGAAAGAAAAGATAAATGATGCCTTATTCACTGAGGGCTAGGCCCACCAAGGATAGCAGAAGTGGGATTCCATTAATTAATATTTCATTAATTAATAAAACCAGTTTTCATTAAGCAGTGCTGTGACTCTGTCCTCCTGGGAACAGCCTTTTGGTATCCCCCAGCAGTACGATGTCAGACCCATCTTATTCAATTGTGATGTACCCAACTGCTTTATGGTTTTCTCCTCAAAGGTATCACCTAAACTTGTCCATTCTTTCATGACTGAGCTGTCAGTTTAACCCACAGCCCATGGCCTGGTCCTTCTTCTCCAGGAAACATGGAAGATGCTCCAAGTCTCAAGGACTTGATCTGAAAATCTGGTCCAAGAGTTTACTTTGGAGCATTTCCTTCCAACTCCGTAGTGGTTTGGAACTGGCTCTCTGGGACAGCTCTGTAGCCCATCTGCCTCCACACTCTGTTCTCTCATGTCACAAAAACTCAGAGAGAGGAAAGCACTGATTACCCAGGTCTCATGTCACACAAGTGAGATCCTCTTTGGTCCTCATTAGAGCCCTTGGTAGCTGGCTCATTGCTAAGTCAAACGTGCAAGCACTGTCTCCTTGACACTTCCTTAGATCTTCAAGTAATTACAGCTGTTCCCTCCCGTCCACCATTCTGAACTATTTCAAAGTCCATGTTACCCGTCTTCTGATGTTCTTTTCCACTCATTAGAGTGGAACATTTTGTTCTTGACTCACATCTCTGTTCCTTGTACAATTCAAGGAGCACTTGAGTTTCTGTCCCTGCTATTATCTTGAATAATAAATAGCATTCTGTCCGCTGTCAAATGACTGCTTCATTTACTGTTTCCCAAGGAAAGCATCTAAAGTTACAACAAATCTTAATGTTCCCAGCTACTGATGAAAACTCCCAGTATTGATTTCTATTATTTTTTTTACTTAATTCTATTAATTTGAACCTGACTTGATGTGTTTCTGTTTTTCCAGTTTAGTTCTCAGTGATCCATTATAGGCACCCATAGCCAATATCTCACTGCCTGCCTCGATCAACAGTTTTGCTTTTAAAAGTATCCCAATTAAGGCAAAAATATTTCCAATCGTGATGGTTCCAGAGAACAAGATGCTTTCTGTTTCCTTGCCATTCCTTCAGCTCCAAGTCCAGATGTCAAGGGAGCAATGCCTGGGGTCATCAGACATTAGCAAGGAGATGGAAAGCACAATCTACAGCTTTGAAACCATCCCAGGGTTGCTGCATCTACTTAGCTCTGGAAAACAACCACAACAGTAAATGAACAGGTGTGGCCTGTTTCTGTGTGATTCATGAAAATCAAGCTCTTAGATCTCGAGTTTAGGCCATAATTTGCCAACTTGTGATTTAAGAAAAAAAAAACCAAAAAAACTAATATTTATTATATGTTTATATAAACAGATCACGAGATTGATATTTCTTTCTAATTAATGAAGACCATGTGTTGCCAATTAAATCTAGAATGTTCCCCTAAATGCTCTTGTTTTGACACCCAGACCCACGTTTATAGGATTGACTTAATGGCTGTGGACTCTTTAAGAGCTGGGCCTTTGCTGGCTGAAGTAGATCACTATGACTGGGCTTTAGAAAGTTAGAACCATGCTTGGTTCTGTGTGCTGTCATGTGAACAACGGTCACTCCTTTCTCTCAGCTTTAGGTACTGAGCCACATGGTGATGCCCTCCCCATCAGAATGGACTATGACCCTCTGGTACCATGATCCAAGGTATTTCAGTCAAGTATTTTGGTCCTAGTGATGGGAAAGTGATGAAGACACCTTGAGAGTCTGGATATGTCAGGATGGGGACATGAGGACATTAGAAGTTTCATGACATATTTGCTATAGCAGAGAAACTAATAAGACACTCAAGTGAAGGGGACATGTTGGCATTTGTTTTTTCCAAGCATAGATTGAGAAAAAGCTTAACTTGAGATAAAAAAAAATGGAGGCTGCATTCAACCTACTATGAGCTTCAAGATACCCACCTAAGAGAGATCCTCAGTAGAGTCTACCCAGCTATATAGAAACATGGCCAGAAACCGGCAAAGGAAACTGGAAAACATCAATCTACTCTGGGGACTACAAAGCAAGAACAATGATCTCAAAGCGGAGTGAAGAGTGAACTTGAAAAAGAGGGTGACTAGACAGGAAGCAGAAGGTACAGGTCATGGGAGACAAGTGACACAATATTTAGCTCTGGAAGTCACTGTGTCCTTGGCTCCATTAGTTTTTTTGGAGGGTGGAAACGGAGGCAGGAGGGCTGCCGTGGTCTGGCATGGTATCATGAACAGGAGAGACTGAGGGTGAGCAGTCTCTTGAGGAGCTTTGCTAGAAAGGGAAGAGGGAAGCTGGGCCTTTTATTTTAATGACACTTTTAAAATTCATTTGAGCATACAAAATCAAACATTGTTACAGCTTCCAAACCTCCCCGTACCAATCCCACGTAGAATCTAACCACTTTTTGTTTTCTGCTTCCTAACACATAATAATGATCCACTTTTCCCACTAAAGCACCAGTCTTTCTAATTGCATTAATAATCAATCCCTTCTCCACTAATGTAAAATCCATAATCATCACATAGTAAATACTTGTAGATACGCCCATCATTCTTACTTTATTTTTTTCAGTTGGCTCCAATTATATTTCACTAGCCACAAAAATAATGTGTTTGTGGAGTTACATCATTTTGGGACTCTATAACTTTTTACTGTGCAAATAACCTGTTTGTTTTAAAACAACTATTTGTTTACTCTCCTTAGAGGCATATACCTTTTCTATATATGCCTAAAATGATTTCTGACAGGTCACAGAAACACAAATAAGAAAGAAATCTGAGGGAGAACTAACACAGATCTGACTGTTTCCCTTCAGAAACACGCTGTTTTCCTAAGCATTCAAGTCTTTTGTGTGTCCAGTTTTTCAGGTTTTTCATCCAGGCCTTACATCTTATTATTATCTTCACCCTGAACCCTTAAAATATTCTGACCCTATTATTATTGGGATTCCTTTGTTCTGTAGAGTATGCATTAAAAACTGCATATAGGAGAAAAGCTAACAAATATTTTTTTGAATTTATTTTGTATCTGGCTCCTAAAACCTCCCCCTAATGTCAATGGATTTTTCTTTGATGCGCTTGCATGCATTTTTTAGAATATTAATCATATTTTTCTAAGGCTCCTGTCCTTTGATTTTTATTCTCTGAGCCAGGCATTTTTTCATCCTTAGGAGGATTTTTTTCCTACTGTTTCATTCTGGAAGTGTGTTCTTCACATGGGGGATTTCATCCCCACAAAGCTGTTCTATTTTGCATACCCACTTGTCTGACCTGGCCAAATGTCTCCTGGTATCTATAGTGTTCTGTTCATGAGGTTGTACAGCGGGGACACTAACTCACCAGCCCCACGTAGTAAAGAGAATAGACAGAAGATTGAACTACAGAAACTCACTGAGAAATCCAGACCTTCCTGTGGAATGGTCATCCACCAGCCAATCTGAAGGGCCAAGACAATATGCCAAATAAAGGCTCTACTTGGGTTGCTAGGATACTTGAGAGATAAATGAAGTAACGAAGCTTGCATAGCAAAGATGATCGAGTCAAAGTGTCAGGAGGTGAGAGGCTGGCAGCCCAAGGCTGGAAGGCAAAACTAAGAGAGGCTGCCACGTTACATTTCAGAGAGACAGCAAAGGAAATGGGGTCAGGAGCATCTTTTGGTCTTGTGTATCAGTAAGACCAATGCAACCACAGAAATGTATTTTGGTTCCTGTGGTTTTCCCTAAATCCTTTAGTCTAAACACTGAATCACAGGGTCTTTGGGGATAGGTGTTAATTGGCAAACCACAAAGCCTTGAGTCCAATCCCTAAAAAAACACACCAGAAGCCCAGGATGGTAGTGCACACTGTAATGTGAGC
This sequence comes from Micromys minutus, assembly GCF_963924665.1. Taxonomy (NCBI): domain Eukaryota; kingdom Metazoa; phylum Chordata; class Mammalia; order Rodentia; family Muridae; genus Micromys; species Micromys minutus. The sequence goes on along the minus strand of NC_137980.1, from coordinate 46,359,394 downwards.
ACTGGCGATGCTGATACAAAAGGATCCCTGGAGCTCGCTGGCCAGTGGATGCAGCCTAAAAACAGTGAATTCTAGCGGCCAGCAAGAGACCTTGCTTCAAAAAAATTAGAATGACAGCTCCTGCAGAAGGGCAATGAGGTTGATTTCTGGCTTCTGTGTACACTCACACACATGTGGATACACACATTTAGAAATAATGGCTTCTGCATGCCTTCCCACACATGTGCACACACACACACACACACACACACACACACACACACACACACACACACACACATCGAAATCATTTTAAATCTTAAAAATATTGGATCCAACCATCTTGAACTGGCTGAGAATGCAGACAAGAATGGGGCATTCTCTCCCAGAGGCACTGGCTTCTCTTCCACTTTTGACTTAAGGAAGCCATCTCAGAAAGTAAAGAACCCCTCCAAAGAGATAAACTAGTGAAGTCATATAAGCTGGATTTAGTGCAGGATTACCTAACCATACCTGCTTCCCATCATAATTCTGCCTGAAAACCTTCCCTAGCCACACGGTGACAGAATGGATGGAAAAACACCTGCCATGTGTCTTACACTCATCTTAGCTTGACACCTGGAAGCAATAGCATCCACTACCCACATAATCCCACCTCCCCCAGTCCCTCACATCACAGCAGACAGGGAGGCACAATATGCCTTGCTGCCTAGGAAGCAGCATGGTAGTTAAAACAATCGCAAGGAAAAAGTTGCCAAACTCTCTAAGCTTCCCTCATTAACATAAACCTTGGAGAGGTCTGATAAAGGCTCCGTCTTTATCTCTATGCCTGCTTGCTCCCTCTCTACTCAGAGCAACAGCTGGGCAAGGGATCACCTTCTTTGCAAGGAAGCAAATTAAGTGAAATTAGATCCATGATGCTAGGTCCAACAGTAGCAGCAATGCCATCAATAAAATTAAGATCTTGAAGTGAAAACAGGAAAACAGCCCTTTGAAAACTATTGCCCAGTTACAATTCATTCACCACTGAGCCCCTCCGTTGCAACTTTATATGAACACATGGGGTGATGGGGGAGGGATGGGCAGGAGAAGCCCTGCAGTATCTTTTGGCAGCCCGAACCTGGGTCTTTTGTTTGTCGTTGTTCTGTTCCTACAAAAGCACTTATCCAATAATGCATTTGACATATAAATAGGCCATTTCAGTGAATATGGTCATTGAAACCCCTTTGCAATAAGAGCGTGTCACACTGGCTTGTGCAAGAGTGTATTTATAATCGCCCAGCAAGGTAGAGCAGAAAGGATGCCAAGTCTTCCAGAAACTATGGCGGCTGGCATGCAATTTCACAGGGCTTCCATCTCCAGAGCTGAATGACATAAACAAAAAGTTAAAAGAACCAAGAAAGCACGATCGATCCCAAACCACAGAAAGCACCTCAACTTCATGTCAAAGATTTTTTAAGGTCATCTGGGTCAAACTGAAAGGAGAAGAATCAATGTCTGTCCTATTCTTCCAAATGGGATGGCACTATTGAAGATAAATACAGAAATTCCTGACTTGAAGGGAACAATTAAAAAAGCATTCTCAAACCCTGGGGAAAGACGTGAGCTACCTAGAGAGCGTTTACCTCACGGTGGCTAGACACCTTCCATAAATTCCTCTTAGAATTCCTTATCATGAAGAAAAGATAAAGAGCCACAGGAAATAGGCTAAGACAACAAATGGGTATAGGAAACTAAAGACCAAAACCTGTGAAACAGAAGGACCTCTTCTGAAAGGAGTGACTCCGTTGATTCTGGAGACACAGTGCAAAGCTGGAGAAGGCAGCTCCAATCCCGTGAGGGTTTTTTCCAGTGCCATGTAGTGGAAATGATCTTACTAACTATGATCAGAGGTAGTTAGACATAGAAACTAGAAACAAAGTTCCCATTGTCTCTATGTCTAACTATATCTGATGGTCACATTTGTAAGTCTCCAGAGGTTCCCTCTCTCCTAAGAGAGGATGCAACAATGTTCAAATAAACTAAAAAAAAAACAAGCAAAAGAGAATTTAGCATAGGGGCTGGAAAGACAACTCGATGATTAAGAATGCTTTCTGGCCTTCCAGAAGACCCAAGTTAAGTTCCTAGCGCCCATATCAGGCAACTCACAACCATATGCAACTCTGGTGCTAAAAGATTAAATGTACTCATCTGGCCAAGTCAGATACTGCCATACATATGGTATACACACAAACAGATATACATACATATGCATGCACACATACATATGTACACACACACACACACACACACACACAAATAAAAGCAAAATTCAATCTTAAGAAAGTGAAATCTAAGCATAACTTATTGGGGTCAAATAGCATCACCAAGTAACTAGCCCTCCAAGCAAAGAGAAAAAATCTAAATCAATTCATATTAATTAAACAAAAATTGAATGTCTTCAAAGATGGTGTGGCATGCAACTGTCTTTTTAATTCAAAGGTGCTCCAGAAAACAGAAACTACTTTAAACCATATGGATTGTGTAGTTAATGAGAACAGGCAATGGTTGTTTTTGCACTGAGAATGCATTAGATTCATGGTTACAGGTAGGAAAACTTTCTTCCATTCATGAATATATGATATGAAACCATAGCTATGTGTTGGCAAGTTTTGTAGAAGGCTGACACACGCCAGGCCTGCAAAGGCTCTCATCTCATCCCCACTGGTGCCATCATTTAAAGACATATGTTCATTGATATGTTCATGTGAACGAAAAGGGAAAAGAGAGCTGGGGAAAATGCAAGGGACAATATCAGTGGCTTTGGAAGGATGATCACTGGCAAGTACTCACAAAGCCAACTGTGAGTCCATTGTGCATGCTTGTTTCTGTTCTAGGAAACTACATGGGGTATGGGCTACGTGTCCACAAGTAGGTTACAAACTCATTGTAAAAAGCAAAATAAAACAAAACCTCTATGTTTGACTTTTTTTGAGGGTCTATTCGATTGTCTCCCAAAATGGCTACACTGTTTGGCAAACCCACCAGCAGTACCCGACCATTCTACTCTCCAGATATGTATTGTGTGTCTTTGATGGGAACCCTCACTTCTTGGAGACTCTGCTTCCCTGTTTCTTATAGAGGTGGGGCTGTAGTAGCATCCCTAATCCTGTGGGCGTTTTATGTACATGTCTTTCATTCCACATCAACCCTGACCCTCCACCATCCACATCTGCTTCCATGAGCTCTCTGACTGTGTGGAGTACCGTGATGAAAAATTCTTGGCTCTGCTCCTTCTTAGCACTGGAATTATCTTAATGCGCAGCCCCCACTTATATTAATGCACTTCTGTTTCCATCCATATCTCTCAGAGACACCCCCACCCATCCAGTCTATTCTTTTTACCCTTTGCAAGCATCATCTTGTTCTGTCTGTTGGCTGTCAGCTTTTCTCTCCAAGCTTTCGCTTAGTTGCCAGATTCTTGGCTATTTCTCCACCCTCAGCTCATAACTACTTTTCCCTCAAGCTCAGCGACTGCTAAGTGGTCTTTGCAAAATCCTATTAGGATAATCTCTCTGTCCGTGTCTCCTCTCAGCTGGGCTGCCTCTGGAAACCTCAGCTGTCTTCTTCCCAAATAGGCTGGCTCCTGAGCCATCCAGCATCGTACTTACTCACAAATGTGCTTACAAGAGGCTCTGAAACCATAAAGCCTTGTGGTCCATAAGTGAAGGTTAAACTCACTAAGAACTTAACTGAGATGCACCTCCTACAGGGACTATTTCTTCTTGACCTGGGACTACTATCTCCTGTATAACACCAGAGATGAGGACCCCCTCCCTTCTCCACTATTCACTGTATTTTGAGTGGGTATTATCTTGTTTGCTCCCAACTGTATTCCCAGTACCATCTAATATAACACATTATACATTTTCATTATACATCTCTTGAATCCATGAATAAATGTGTTCTTCTAAAGAGCTGATTGTGAGGCTGCTCTCCTGTTTATCTATTAGATCTAAAATACTTATAGGGCAGGCTGGGGTTTGTCATGACATGCGTACTTGTCATGGTAAAATGTTATAATTTTGTTTTAAAACTGTTGCTATAAAGAACAAAGCTAGGGAAAAAAGCAGAGAAATACTACCAGGAACAGTAGGAGGACTCTCACTGGACTAATGTAGCAGGGTCTTGGCTAAATGCCATGGTTATCAGATAGATGTTCCAATTGTTTACATTCTCCCAAAATTCTTGGGGTCAGTACCATCATGAATGAGATTGATTCCCTTATGAAGGAGACCCCAGATGACCATTTTGCCATTCTGTAAAATAAAGACACAATTCTTCACTGGCTAATGTTATGTCAACTTGACACAGGCTAGAGTGATCTGAGATGAGGGAATCTCAATTAGGAAAATGCCTACATAAATTTGGGGTATAGGCAAGCTTAAAGGGAATGTTCTTAATTAGTGATAGATTTGGAAAGGTCCAGTCCATTGTGGGTAGCACTTTACCTGAGCCAGTGGCCCTGAGTTCTAACAGAAAGAAGGATGAGCAAGCCATGATGAGCAAGTCATTAAACAGCACCCCATCCATGGCCTCAGTATCAGCTCATGCTTCCAGGTTCCTGCCCTATCTCAGTTCTTGTCCTGACTTCCTTCAGTGATGGACTATGGATGTAAAAGTGTTAATCCAAATAAACCCTTTACTTCCCAGACTTGCTTTTGTCTATGGCATTCCATCGTAGCAATAGTAACCCTCAGACAAACCCCAAAGCTCCATCTGCAAGAAGAGAGCCCTCAAGTGTACAGCGCCCTATCAGAGTGTGGTACACCTAGACCTTAAATCATTAATAATCCAAGAGCTAGGAAAATAGCCTTGTGGCAATTTTTGGTATTCAAAGATTATTATGTTTAATCTATACACAACAAGAAAACTCTGACAGTTTCCATGTTGCATTCTGTTCTACATGTGCTTTATGCTTATGGTAACTAGTGGGATTTCAATGCATGCTATCAAACCTCTAAAAGAATTGCCAAAATGCTTTTAAAAATCTGTACATGTATCTCTCTTCTTTAAATAAAGTTGTAAGGAAAATAAGGAAGAGAACCCTCAGAACACAGAGCCTACAAGGAGAGGCTGTGTCTTAAACTCCTCAGCCTACAAAAGAAAGAAAGAAATTGCTGTTCCTAAGGGCTACCTAGTTTATTGTATTTTTTCTAACAGTCTATGATGGTTAGTTTTAATTGTCAGCTTGATACAATCTAGAATCAACTGGCAAGCATCTCACCGAGGAACTGCCTATATTAGGATGACCTGTGGGCATATCTGTAGAGGGTTACTTTGATTATGTTAGCTGGGAAAATACACCCACTATGAGTGGAACATTCACAGGGCTTGAATCCTAACTGTATAGAACAAGGAACACGTGCTGCGCCTAAGTGTCCACTCACATGTTGCTTGTCATATCTAATAATGATTGTGATGTGACCAACTCCCTCAAGCTTCGGCCACTGTGCGTTCCCTGCTAGGATAGATTAGAAGCTGGAACTGTGAGTCAAAATACGCCTTTTTATTTTTTAAGTTGCATTTCTGGTGGTATTTTATCACATTAACAGGAAGGGGAACTAAGATCAGTCACCAAGGATGGTAGAAGTCTCAGTAAATGTACCCAGTCCTAAAGGAGTTCCTGGGAAACTAGGCTAGACAAGACAAGGGTCAAAGTCAAGGCCTCATGCAGAAGAGTCCTCCCCAAAGCCTCACTAAGATGTACTCAAACAGAGAGTCTTTTTCACCCAATACCCAGCCTAAGTCCTAGCCTGCATGCTGGTGGCACTTGATGAATTATTTCTTGTCAAACTAAACATGTACCCTTAGAGAAGTGCCACTAAATTTAAACAGGGTTTAGTGTTCTTAACATTGGTCCTCCTAGAGCTGAAACCTACAAGGTCCTCCAATAGTCTCCAAGGTAGAGAAGGAAAGGGAAGATTTGGGGGGGCCCAAATTAATCAAGAATTCACAGCACCTTTTTCTTTTCACACCCAGGACTTTTTACAGGCAGACCATCTAAAAGAAGCCTCTCAGCCATCTGGAGAAGCAGCTCATTTAGTCTGTAGTACAATGGTTAGAGCAGAATTCTGGGAAGTCAGGGTCACATACCCAGAACTTGTCACGTCAGGCTTATCTTTGATTATTTTCTTGTAATACAGTTTCAAGAATAAATTTTGGGTTTAGGGATATACATAGTTCATGTTTCTGACAGATATTAAATTGTTCTCTCTAAATATTGTACCAATGTGTTTTACACTGACAGTATTTCTCAGAAATCTTACCAACACAAAATTTGTCTAATGGATCATTTGTCTTTCTTTTATTGATTTGTAGAAGCTTTCTTCATATTCATGGTATCAATCACTTGTTTTATATAACCATATCATTAACTAGTGGTGTGTGTGTGTGTGTGTGTGTGTGTGTGTGTGTGTGCGTGTGTGTGTTAGGGCTCATTTTGATCTTGTTTTTATTTTTTCAGAACAAAATACTTGTCATTATTGCTCTTTCCCCAAAAAAAATGTTCTAATATTAAAATTATTTAAAAACTCACTTACACATCACATGCCATAAAGACTTAAAGTTTTTATATTTAAAGGGTACTTATTCCATTCACCTAGAGTACATTTTGATAACAAATGTTAAAAATGGATCCCAACAGGCCTCCCTTTTTTTCTGTGCCTTTTCTGAAAGAAAAGGAGGGCAAAAGGATGTGGGGGGTGGGGGGCGAAGAGGAGGAAGAGACTAGGAGGAGAGAGAAGGGAGGAAAAGCTATGATCAGGATATAAATAAATCAATTGATTAAAAAAGGAAAAATCTTCGATTTATTTCACTTATTAGAAGTGTCCAGGTTATCTATAATACATAGGCACATGCTCATATACACGGTCATACAAGCATACATGTGTCTCTTTACAGGACCTATTCTGGTCTGTTAATCTTCTGGGAGTAAGAATTTCCTCCCCTGTTGTCTCCCAACATCTGTCTGGTCAGCTGTACTCATTTATGCTTTCTAGAAAAACTAAACAATCCGTTTGTAACCCTGCTCGTGAATTGCTACTGTAATGCACTTTAAATAAAACCAAACTCCACAAGATTTAAAATAGGAAGTCTTTGTCAAGGAATGAGACCGATCTGTCCCTTCCATTCATTTTCTCCATTTTGTTCTTCAGCTTCATTCTAAAGTCTCTAGTCCTTGAGTCTCCTCAGCTTTCTATATGTTGATGCCTTACCAAGATTAATCATTTTATATTATTTTTATAGCTAGTTATTACTAAGGTTGAGGGAGTTGTTGATTTTCCTATGATTATTCCCTGACTGTCTGCCCTGTTATACTCTTACTACATTGTAATCGTTTTTCACTTATTTCTCTTGAGTTTTGGGTGAATAATAATATCCTCTGCAAATAACAACTTTATGCCTCCCATAATTACACTTCCCATTCAATGGCCAGAAATCCCTTCATGAATGTTAAACCATTTTAATACTCACAAGCATCCTACTTTAAGGATACTTTTAGAATAGGGGTATTGGCCTGCAATAGACATTAAAGGAAGTAGCTTTTTAGGTCTTTGGGGGGGTGACAATTACTGTCTGATCTCCTACTAACCCTCCTCACCAGTGTCCCTGTTCATCAATCCAGACAGACTATCTACCATGCTCTGAACTTCAGAGGCAACCTCCTTGGCCTTCATCTCCAGGCATTCTGCACCAGCTACCCTGGCTCACTATGGCCAAAGGCAAACAGAAGGCAACATATGACTGTGTTCTCCATAACCCAAGCGTATCCTTCCTAACAGTCTTCCCTGTCCTTGCCCCTTAGACTCCTCACTGAGTTCAGCCACTTGATCTTTGCTTCCTTGTTAATTCACATAATCTAGACTGTACCAAATTCATTACACCACTCATCAATCTCTCTCTTTTCATTCAGACTTCCCTTAATTGATAGATAGGGACCCATTGTTCACTCTTCTTCAAATATCAGCAATCTAAAAATAATCACAATGGTTTATTCTTTGTAACATAAATGAAACATTTAACTATTCATGTGTTCCCTTAAGAAAACAGTTTGAGTACCTACTATGTGTCAGTTGCTACAGTAACACAATGACTGAAATGGAAAATAATAAGCTAGGGAGATTAGTTGATAAAGAATTTACCAGGAAACCCTCAGGACTAGGGTTCAATTCTTAGTACCTAAGCAAAATGTCAGGCACAGTGGCACATGCTTGTAATCCTAGCAATTGGAGTAAAACTAGGTAGATCTTTGGGGTTCACTGGCTGGCTATCCAGCATCACCTAGTTAGTAAGATCCCAGGTTGCAGTTAAAAAAAAAAAAAAAGCTTGGTCTCTAGAAATCAAGGTGAATTGCATCTGAGGCATGACATCAAGGTTGACCTCTGACCTCCACACACTAGGTGCAAACATATGAATACACACACACACACACACACACACACACACACATACACACACACACACACACACTTGAAAATAACACAAAACAGGAAGCTCCCAATTTTTTCTTAGGTTTTCTTAGGAGAAACAGATACTGATACAAACAAATATATAATAGAACTAATCATTATGACAGAGACTAGAAAGAATGTTTAAATGCATATCAGAGAATACATATGCTGATAGGACAGTCAGAGAATACTTCTCACTGAAGGTGACAGTTAAGTTGAAAGAAAGCTGGAGAAAAGCCCTCCACAAGCACCAGGTCCCTGAGACAGCAAATAGCTCGTGAAGCTGTAGGTCTAACAGGGAAACCAGAAGACAGATCTAGAGCCATGTGGCTCAATAGAAGTAAGTGGATGTCATACTCTCTCTGCAAAAATTTTATCAGCCACGGGTTAAAAAGAAAAGAATAGAACTTTTATTATATTTAACTTAGCTCAGCAGGATCTAGAAGCCCACACAAACAGAAAACTCTCTGGTGCCCCAGTCCCTTATAACACGCTACTGGCAGATAATTGGCTCACCTTCCCGATTATTTGATCATTGATATATATTAAATCTTTGTGTCCCAGTATGTACTTTATATTTCAAGCACGTCTCCTTTGTGCTAGCCACATTTTAAGGGTTCAGTGGCCACATATGGCTGGTGACCACTGTTCATGACAACGAAAAGCTGGATGTTGCCACCCTTTGGACCTGGGTGGCAACATCTTGTATGACTAGCAGAGAAAGGATGCCTGGGTCTTACCTCTCTCCAAGTACAATGTGGAGTATACAGTTGCTGTTCAGTGTGTGCCTGTCACCCAGAGTAAACCACAGAATAGATTCTGAAACTGGGACACGGCTCCAAAATCAATTATTACAGTATTGTCTTTAGGAAACTGGGCCCGTTCTAGGTACTCAGACTAGGAAGAAAGTTGGGGTCTACTTGCTGAGGGTCCTATCACGGGGGCTGTTGAAGGCTACTGCTCCCATGGCCAGGCACTTGGCACAGCTGCTGTCTTAATTCAGAAAGATCACACTGCACCATATGCCAGGGAGCAGGAGGGAGGGAGCCCATTAGCATTCATTGTAGGCAGCTTTTCACTTGGAAAAGCACCTCAAATGTGCCGATCCACAGTGCTTTGCTTCATTTTTCAACATTCATGAGTGTAATTGCATTTATTTTTCTCGTCAAGACTGCAAAACAAGTGATAATTTACTATATTACCGCCCATATTGGCGGGCTTTGCAGCCACAACAACTTTAGGCCGCCCTCCCAGAGGCTGGTGGGTAGGCAGGGGGTGGTCTTTTCAGAAAGCACTAGAGTTCTTTGACATAGAAGTTTGAAACCAGCTGTTCTTGAAGGTCACAGTAACAGCAGCAACAAGAAATGCTTAGAGAGGCAGAGTTCTGCAAACCTGCTTCCCCCAGTCTTGAGTTCTCTTACAGGAACATGAGGCAGACAGATGTTTCCAGTCTTACATCACAAGAAAAGAGACTCAGATACAAAGAGGTGGCTCTTGGCCATGCCATCTATCCATGATAAGAGATCCATGATCCCCAGAACTGTAGCTCAAGCCTGAATGTACGGGATGCAGATGTTATGATTCAGACAAGACTTGAGTAGCTGGGACAGTTGGCATGACCTAAGCACTCAGCCCATGTGTCCAGGGCATCTTCCCATTCAGAGAAACTACTTGCTGAAGCCTGCAACAGAAGTCTAGCTTTTATTCAGGCCCACCTGTTTCTGATTTTCTTGAATGAGAAGTGGGAAACCCGGTATCTGGAAATTGCTATCTATAGATAATCTCTTCCTAGTCAAAACAGAAACTAGGTCCTCAAGTCTATCAAGACTGCAGGGCGCAAATGCTCATGAGTTCTTGAGTAGCTTTGGGATGATAACCGGGATCCAGGTTTAAGATATGTGAGCTACTTCAGTTTGTGGACTGATTTTTAAGGTAAGGTCTGACTATATGACAGAAGCCAGTCCTGAACGTGTGATCTTCCTACTTCCTGCTCTGGAATGCTGGGACTAAAGGTATTAGTTACCATGCCTGACTAAGCCTGCTGGTCTCCTAAATTCATTTCCTAAGTAAGATTACAGTAGCAGATACGGCAGCTCAGTGCTAGGAAGAGCTATATCTGTTGTCTAGGATCTTTAAAAGAAAGTATACTCCTCGATCTAACTGATTCCTCACCCCAGTCATAAACCAGGGCTTGGGAACATCTAGTATTGCCCTGATGGTTCTAGGTGGGCTGAACAGATCATGTGAAGCCTTAGCTGGCCCACACAGATACCAACATGCAACTTGACATGTCCAGCTCTCTCTGGGACAGACAAGAGGAGCTAAGGCATTACTGTAAAACCTAAAATGCCATGTGTTGGTCTGTGTTCAGAGAGTCACTTCAGATACCTGGTCAGCTACTTTCTCATAGGGGGCCATTGCCAACTGTTTCTGTTTCCTCTCTGCAGAACTAGCACCTCTTATCATATCCTTAACCTAATTCTGACACTAGCAAAGGTGGCTATATGTGGACCTTAAAATAGTCTTGTCTGGCTATCCCAGAGCCTGCTGCTGAAGCTGAGTATACAAGTAAACAAAGAGACTTCCACAACTACTGGTAAAAGGGAACGGAGGACCCCATAGTATAACAGCCCACAGTCAGCACCTTTCAGTATGCATCAAAAGAGAAAATGGGGCAGGCATGAGTTTTAACCAGGGGACAGGTGGACAACCCAGTCCAAGGGAGAGTCCAGCTTTGAAAGTGACCAGCACTTGGAGGTCATTAAAATCTCCCATGGGTCCACACACTCAACATTTTGTTGCAGGTTGTCCCTCGTGAGGTTTAACCTCATTGCTCCCAGTTATACAACCTTCTGTCAAGATTACAGAAAACCTTAAGCCAAAAGAAGGCAGTCTGAACCATCACTCGAGGTCCTTCAGGAAACTCTCCTGGCCATGTGCCCTTGAACTTTGTATGAGTAAATATCCCTGGTAACCTTCTCAAAAATCAACTATATAGAGACTCCGGGACAAAGGTTGGTGAATTTTTATTTTAATCAAAGAAAAAGATTTTCAATCCAGGAAAAATAGCCTTTCTGTGATTGTTGTCTACATTATAAAGTCCAAAACTTTGTGCAAAGTTTAAAAAATTGGGTGTGTAAGTCTGACATTTTGTTTGATATAGCTACAAGCAGATAATCATTTTATTTTGTATTGGTGTTAAATCAAGTCCAGCTTTTAATGATTGATACTACCTCCCCAAAAGGGAAACAAGTATTCCTTCACAATGGCTAAACTTAGAATGAGTTTCTGTGCCCATCTACACATCCTTGAGTAAGGTTAGGCCTTCCTCATTCTACTAAGAGAAGAAGCCATAAAATCCTCGACTGCCAAGCATCATACCGTAGCAGAATAGCATCACAGATCCCATGTTATGGCAAAAATACAAGAACACTATTTTTACCTACTCAATTTTCCTTCATTGTGCAGGGTCCAGTGGCCTGGTTCCTTGCAACTCTGCATCTCAGGAACAAAACAGGGCCAGGAACCAGGCCACTTGTAAACAAATCATTCTGTAGAGCTAACTGTAGTCAACTGTTGCACAAAATAGCTCTAAAAGTTTTCATTTCCCAAAACTAAAACATGGTGCACACTTGCTAGGGTTTGAATGCATCTGTCCCCCAAAGTCTCTATGTAGAAGCTTAAACACTGGTGTGTGGACATCAAGAGGTGAGGAAGTCTTGAGAGCCAAGTCCTCATGCATAGAAAGAGTGACCTTAACAGGGCTGCAAAGACCTAAGTAGAACCACTATCATCTGTCCTGTGATAACACATTTGTGTGTGTGTGTGTGTGTGTGTGTGTGTGTCTCCCATCTGCACTATCTTTTTCATACAATCTTGGACGTAGAGAGCAATTCCATTATTATTAGGACCATGACCTTTGACCCTCAGCTCACAGGACTGTGAGAAATAAACTTCTATTATTTACAAACTACCACCTCACCGAGTTCTGCTTATGTAGCAGGGGCACACCATTTAACGCTACACCTCTTCGCTTTTCCTCCCAGTTGCAGCAAACACAAGCCTATTTTCTGTTTTTATTATTTTCTCTATTATAGAAATCTCATTGTGTGTTTTTACATCTGAAATCTCCCCCATAGGCTAGTATTTTAAATCTTTATTCCCCAAGTAGTGGTGCTATTTGGGAAAGCTGCAGAACATTTTAGAAATGGGGCCAAGCTGGCAGAAGTTGGTCACTGAAGGATACCTGTGAAGGTTATACAAAGCCCCTACTTTCAGTTTTGTAATCAGTTTCCTACGTGTGAGTAGCTTTCAACACATGGGTTGAACACCACCAGTTCTCACCCTTGGCTATTAGGAATGACGCTGAAACATAAGTACATACCTATCTCCTCAAGACCTTGCTTTTGTCTCACACAAAGAAAACCTAGAATGTTAGATTGTGTATAGCTCTCTTTAGTATTTGTGGTTTTCCCCAGAAGCTGCATCATTTTACACTCCTACAGTACAATGGTTGCGATTTCTCCAAATCTGTACCATTACTGATTGTTATTTTTGATTGCTTTGATTTTCATTTTACAAAGCTATCCAAATAAATGGAAGTTTGTTGTCATTTGGGCTTAAATTTATCTCATAATCAGTGATACTGAAAATTTTTTCATATGCTTGTTACTAATTGTATGGCTTCCTCAGAGAGCTATCTATTCGATGTCTTTGACCATCTTTCAATCAATGCCTTGTTGTGTTGTTGAGTTGTAAGTTGTAACCATATTTTTCAGAATTAACCCCAGATCAGATGTGATTTGGAAACATTTTCTTCTACTCCACAAGTTTTTTCTCCACTGTTGTTTCCTGTCACACACACACACACACACACACACACACACACACACACGTTTTCCAGTTTTATGTAGTTCTATGTGCCTGTTTTTGCTATTACCTCTTATGTTTTTGATGTCCTGTCAAAGAAACCATCACCTAAGTCATGAAGCTCCCTTCCATATATTCCAGAAGACCCACAGTCCAATGTTTTATAGGTAGGTCTCTAATGCATCTTTAGTTAATGTTGTGTGTGGCATGAGATAAGGGTTCAATTTTCTTCTGCATATCGAAGTCTGTTTATCCAACATCATTTGTTGAAGCAATCGTCTTTCTCCACTGCAGAATCTTATTTCCTGTGGAAGACACTTGACCACATATGTAATGGTTTTAAATTATTTCATCCATCTGATACCTCCTACAAAACCCATTCCCAACAGAAATGCCTGAGGTGGCTTCCCTTTTCTTACCTAATTCCAAACTGAAGGGTTTAACAGGCTTGCCTGCTCCAGCAATTCTGGTTTTAGAGAATTCTTAGTGCTAAAAGTCTTTCTTTAACCTTAGAATGCTCCAAGACTCTTAAAGGGTACAGCACACTCTGGTCTGCCCAGGCCTTTATAAGTTGTTTTCCTGGTGACAATAACGATTTGAATTCTGAGAGAATGTCATTTGCTTTTGTTTGTTATGAGAAGCAGATTACTTAGGAATGGGAGTAACTTTTAAAAGACATTGGCATATTTGAGACTGGTTTAGAACACAGTTGCTTCTCCAACAGAAAGCACTGTCAGAACTGAGCATTGTCAGAACTGTGACAGAACACATACTTTTAGAAACATAGGGTAATTTTTTTTGATTAGTCCTTTTTATGGACCCCAGCCTGTGTGCGGACTAATGCTGTGGAGCAAACAGTAGAGACCTGTAGCTCTCTAGGTACCCAGGAACACAGTAAGCACCTTATGCTCACCTGAGGGATTTATCTTAATGTGAAAGCTTCAGTTCTCCGGGACAGATTGTCCCTTGGGCACTTGGTCCCCACACACTCATGAAGACAAATTCTCCTGTCAGAAAATCAGCGGCACCTGTCGTGTCTGACCAGTGGAGGACAGATGGATGGATGAGCAAGGCTGCAGAATTTTTTTCACAATGTCTTATTTTACACAAGAATCACTAAATTCTTGCACTTGAAATGTCCCATTTCCTTCACTCCTCAGTTACAAATCAATGAGTGCATTACCAGAAGAACTTAGCTTCTGGATTTATTCATAATGATAAATAAGACACAGAAAGACAATACGTACCCAAAAGTTGCAGAGCTCGGACAAACTCCAAAGCTCTTTACACAGAAACAGGAGTAAGAAGGTAACTTGGGAGGTTTCTGTTGCTATCATGAAATACCATGACCAAAAAGGAAGAAAGGAGTTTATTCAGTTGCTTACACTTCGAGATCATAGTCCATCCCTGGGGGAAGCTGGAACAGGAGCTCAAGCAGGGCTAGAACCTGGAGGCAGGAGCATTTGCAGAGGCCATGGAGCATGCTGCTTCCTGGGTTGTTTTCATGACTTGCTTAACCTGCTTTCTTATAGAATTCAGGACAGCCAGCCCAGAGATGGCACCACCCACCATGGGCTGGACCCAACACCACTGATCACTAATTGAGAAAATGCCTTACAGCTGGATCTCCAGCTGGATCTCCTGGAGGCATTTCCTCAGCTGAGACTCCTTCCTCTCTGATAACGTTTATGTCAAGTCAACATAAAATAAGCCAATACAAAAGACCAAAAAAAAAAAAAAAAAAAAAAAAAACCTGCTTTCTGGCTTCAGAGAGTGAAAGAGCATAACACAGAAGTTCCCTTGTCTCTTCCACAGAATGTCAAGGCTAAATGAAAGAGCTACAACCAATACATAAATGTGCATTGGTATGCATGTGTGTATGAACACACACACACACACACACACACACACACACACACAGAGAGAGAGAGAGAGAGAAAGAGAGAGAGAGAGAGAGAGAGAGAGAGAGAGAGAGAGAGAGAACACAACCACAGAGTTAGTCAGATCACTTCTTGGTAAAGAGAACTGGAAAGTGAGAGAGCACAGAGCAGGAACAGAAATCTTAGGGCCATGAGCAGAAAGCAAGAGCTTTAGAAGACATCAGTAAGAGCCACTGGACCAGGACTTTGGTTCAAATCCTGTCTGTCCTTTGCAGACTAAGGGCAAGATATTTAATCTTTCTGTGCTTTGACTTCTCCATCTGTGGAAGGACAATCACAAGAGTAACTAAGCACCATGGGATTTCTATAATCCATGCAGCGGACACATTTAAAGACTCTGGCATATAGTAAGTGCTCAATATCCACCAGCTGTTACGATCATCAAAGAGAGACATTCCTGTGGGCAGAAGAACAGAAGGCACAATAAATTCTGACAGTCTGTGGCAGTACTGTGCAACAGAAGTATAATATGCACCACCCATGGAATTTTAAATATTCTAGTTGCCATATCCTGAAGGCTAAATGAGTATGATCAATTTTGATAATTTTACCAAACCCCAAATATTAAAATCATGTTAACACATAGTCAGCATTAAAATTGGTAAGGAAAATGTTTCATGTGCTCTTCTGATAATGAATCCTTTAAAAACAGGTTTATTTTTGGAATTTTAAGACAAGCCATATTTCAGAGACTTGATCATCCTGTGCTGTAGCTGCTAAACTGCAAGTGTCCCAAATGAGGTGACAATTGAATGTTGGCTTTCTCCACGTCGTTGGGCTCTGCTTTATAGAGGTGCCTCTGCTATCCAATTTTCACTAACTCCAAAGAGACGGCCCCATCTGTGCTAACCGATTTTCTTTTCTTACCAAATCTCTTAATGTACAATGATAATTCAAATCATGGCTAAATCCAAAGCCTAAGAAACTTGTCCCCTCATTAGGCAAAACAGTGCATACACTCAGAAAGGATATTGTAGCTCAGAAGAACCCTGGCCTCTGGAGTTTCAGTCCTCTCACATGAGCAGTCTATGAGAATAGTACCTAGCACAAGGCAGAAGTCACCAGGACTGGAAGGATGCTTAGCCGTGGCCACCTTCAAGGTGTCCTGAGCACAGTGAGGTGGAAGCAAGAGAAGACTGAAGAGCTTGGGAAGCTCATCTGTCCCTTGTTCTGTTCAGGGAGTTTCTGGGACATTATCACTTCCATGATGCTGGCACTAAACAGAAACAAATCTCATCACACCCACATTCCACCTGGTCAGGCATATTCAACTCCACAAACCTGCAAAATCAACCCAAATCATTAAACCAGACTTAGCATTCTTAGAATGAAGTACTTGCTTGTGCTAAATTGGGACCTGAGATTCAACCCCCAGCACCCACAGAAAAACAGTATGTGTTTGTAACCCAAGGACCAGGACTGGGGACAGGAGGATCCCCAGAGCCCAAAGACCATGGAGTCTACCTCAGTTGATGAGATGCATGTTCAGTGAGAGAGCCTGTCTCAAAAACTAAAGTTAGAAAACAATATGAAAAGATATCCAATGTCAATCTCTGGCCTCCACACACTTTCGAACTCATGTGCACACACCGCCTAATGAATACGCAGACCACACATAAACATACATTTATTTTAATGTAAAAAATATAATTTTAAGTATTCTTCCCCTTTCCTAGTGAGAAGCCTGAAATAATGTTTTCAGAAATTTTTAAATTAATTTATAACATTTTAGGTGTAAGATTAGCTACATCTCTATTTTTTCATACTTAATATTTTAAGTATTTAATATTAGTATTTAATATTTTTATTAATACTTAATTACTAATTATCAATTTCAACACTCAAAAGGCTGAGGCAGGATTCTGGACACAAGGCCATCCTGAGCTACGTGGATGAAATTCATCTCAAAATAATCACAATAAAAGCACAGTTCATAAAGTTACCTACTGGTTGAAAAGCTGGTAGTGGTCCAAGGTGTCTGGAGCCAGAGGGCAGAGACTCAAATATCAGCTCTCTACTTATTTCAAATATTTCAGAGCATTAGTTAATGTCTCCTCAGTATTCACCTCAAAGCATTGTTGAGACATAAAACATTAAATAGACAACACCTTAGACTATTGCTCAATAAATGGTCTGTATATTTAGGGGGAGAATCTTGATTATTGTATTTTCAGCATTCATAAAATTCTTTTTTAAATTGGTGGTTTTATTTCATGTGTATAAGTGTTCTACCTGCATGTATGGTGCCCACAGATGCCTAAAAAGCATGTCAGATCCCCGGTACTGGAGTTACAAAGGGCTATAGGTTTCTACTTGGGTCCTGGGAATAGAACCCAGGTCCTCTGGTAGAACAACCAGTACTCTTAATGGCTGAACCATCTCCTGAGTCCCAATTGTGAAATTCTTTATTTAAACTGTTCATATGAATGCTGGACATCAGTGTCCATGACTTAAATACCCAAAGGACACATGCATATCACTTTTTCATTTTTATTATCCTCTTTCAGTTAACTCTCTGCTGCTCTAACAAAAACACCTGAGACACATGAGTGTGTTCAGAAGACAGGTATATTATAGATTTTGGGCCAGAGTTTTCCAGGTTTCAGCCTATAATAAATTGTTCCCATTGCTTCTGGACCTATAGAGAAACAGCACATCTCTCTGGGAGCACATGAAGAAGCAAAAGCTTGTGTCCCAAGAAGCTAAAAGAGAAGAGAAAGAGGAGGGGAAGGTGGACAAAGGAAAGGAAGACAAAGAGGAGATGTAAGAGAGAGAGAGAGAAGGAAGAAGAGGAGGAATCAGAGAAAAGATGGGGGAGGAAGAAAGAGAGGAGAGGGGAGAGATGATATCTGAGGCCACACTATCACCTTCAAGGAAATGCCTCTAACACCCTAAGACCTATTTCACCTTTGAAGGTTCCAACAACTCCCTTTAACACCAGGCCTTGAACACATGAACTGTTAGGGGGAAACTTAGGATCCAAACTATAGCATATATGCCTGAGCATGTGACAGACATTCATGGAATCCAGGTATGATGTCACAAGACACTCAAATGTTAGAACAGCCATCCACATGTGTGTGAGAACAGGAAGCATTGCCCTGTTCATCTAACAGCTGAATATTCTGATCACTATATGATTATTTTTTGCTGTTCAAAGCAATCCGTAGGGCCTTTGTTTATAACAACAGCCAGCACTCATTATTACCCAGTCAGATCTGCTGCTATAATTACTAAACCTGCATTCAATTTCCTGTCCATTTTTTTCTACCAATTCTGTGATCCCTATAAACATCCCAAACTAGCACTGATTGGGGTCATCACAGGCTAATGCAGTTTTCCCAATTAATTTTGTAGTCCTAGGTACACAAGAGACCATCTCATAAAATAAGATGCATTGTAAGCATTTTCCAGAGAACTGTCTGGAACAAGGACTTTGTCTTTTATTTGGGTGTGTCAGAAGCATGGCACCTTTGTGGTCCTCTGCTGCCACTTCTTGGGTATTTGTTAAATAAACCATGGCTCATCTACCAATAGGACACCAAGCCATCTTGGTGTAAAAAAAAGAAAAGAAAAAAAAAAGCCTAGAGGTGGGAAAGGAGACAGAGAAGAGAAGAGTCAAAAGACTTCAGAAGCTGGCATGATCTGCATTCTTAGGAAGCATAGGTTGGCCCCAGACTTCTTGAGGACTAATCCTCACTGAAGAACATGCTGATGGTGACTCTGCACAAGCCATTTTAAGCTCCCTGTGCCGGACTCTCCTCATTTGTAAGATGCAGATAATAAAATGTACTTAAGAAGAATATTTTAAGGATTACATTGCTGAATGTCCTTAGCTGCTTAGTACAGCACTCTGCCACAAGGTAACTACTATATAAATACCACTCTCCTATGAACAGGACAATTAACAGAATCAATACACTATGTACGATCTGTTTGTATAATCGCTATGCACGTATGTTCTCTCTGTCTCATAATCTGCTGCCTATTGTCCTCTTCCCTTTTTTCTCATCCCCAGCCCCTCATTCTCCCTTTTCTCCACTCTTTCAGCACATGCCAATCTGTTAGTAGTAATATCAGGGTAAACGGAGACAAGAGTAAGAAGAATAAATGCACATGTACAAACCAATCATTTTTAAAGAATTAATATACCGTGTTTCATTATTGCAGACATGAAATGGAGCAGAAGCTGAATGGGAACCTAGGAATGTGTAGTTTTGAACAAGTCAGCAATGGTACGTGTAATTATATGAATACAGAAAGACCACAGATCCAGGCTATTTTAGCATTAATATTTTGGAAGGCACAAAAAGTGAGTTTGGGACTCACAAAGCTTTACCCAAAGAGCATCTCCCAATTTCCACTCCCCAGTGAGCACTTGCCTAGCTTCCGCATGAAGGAGGGGGAATTTCCAAAATCCGTTTTACCTGGCTCAAGGATCAGAGGACCGCCTCCACAGAAAGCAAGCCCCAAAGGACCTCGCCCTCGAACCAGTTCACCCACCTCGGCACAGCCTTATCCAGCAAAGAGTACACACTTACACTGTGACAGCCACAGGGCTGCTGAGACTATAAAGACATTGGAGTTGAAAACTCTCCTAAAACCTCTTCCCCCATCCCTGACTCCACTAATCACCCACCGCTCCCGGAGTCCATACATGGACCACTATGTGCAGAGGATGAGAAATCCAGTCCAGCCCTAGTGAGGAGTGGGAAGCAACATGCAGGGATAGACTCAACAACAAAGCACCAGAGGATTCCAGACAGGTCTCCTAGATGAGGTTGGCTCTGGAAAAGGGGTTTGATGGGAAAAGATGGATACGCTCTAGACAAATGTCAGTAAGTACAGCAAAGACGTGATGGGTGTGACATGCGGGGTTTGTGGCTAACAAAACATCAAACATGATTATTTCTCTCAAAACTAGGAATGTCCTGGAAGAATACTAATATCATCAAGTAAATATCATGAAGTGAAAGGGATCAATCTTGAACAAAAACAGACTATAAAACAGTTAGCCAGTAAGCAAAAGTTCACCAACGTCTTTTAGTTCCAACACAATGGACAGGCACTGCCACTACCTCATGACACTTCAACTTAAAAGCTCTGGATGATGACCTTATATTCCCACACAAAACACCCAGGGCAAGAGAGTCCAGGTGGCTGCATCCAAGTTATATGAGCACACACACACACACACACACACACACACACACACACACACACACACGTACACAGTAACATTGCTCAGGCAAGAGATGACACAGTGGATGAAGTACTTTCTGAATGAGACCTGGAGTCTGGATCCCTATCACCAGTATAGCAACAGGCATAGAAGTAATCTGAGTTGCTGGTACTCAGAAGGTGGGAAAGGGGTAATCCCCAGACATGCTAGCTGAATAGACTAAGTAATCATTGAACTCAGGGTTTAGCAGGAGACCCTGCATTAGGAAATAAAGCAGAAAGTAGTAATTAATCCAAGGTGATATCACATGTCTTCTAGTCTACACACACACATACACATACAGGTAAGCACACAAATATGCACATAGGCAGGCACACATATGTATGCATACACATACATGCACACATACACACACTCATATGTACATACACGTACGTGAAGACACATGTATATACATGCACACACGCAATTTGTTTGACAGACACTGACAATAGTATATTTAAGTCCCAGCACTGTGGTAGCAGTTACAAGTAAAAGGTTGACCTTGACTTCCACAGAACAAACTCTAGCTTACCATGGAAAAAACTTGCCACCCATCCAATCATCTCTGGCAATGCCATGGTACTTTGTATAGCTGATCTCCACCTTGCCATGTGAAATTCCTACTAAAGCACATTGGAAAGCCTCTGTCTGTCTAACATCTAAGCCACAAGCCATTGTGTTACTCTGAGAAAGCTACCACTTATTCCCAACTCCTTTCCTGCTTTAGGATTCGCAAAGCATTTTCCCAACCTTGTTTGACATGTGGATGGTGTTCTTTCTCCTAATCTCAAAAATAATGCAAAGCATTCTGGTTTCAGAGTACATAAGGGAATAAACGTAGAAATATATACCACTGGAAACAAGTGTGGTACGTCTGTCTGGAGAGCATTGGTGTATGTACACAAATGGGGCCTACCATGTAGTTTAGAAGAAAATACAAGGGACTTGAATATGTAATGAGACAGGGCTGTTAAATAAATTGTGGAAAAGTCATTGGAATGGAAAACCCTGAAGCTTTTAGAAAACATGATTTGAGAAATACTCAATGATTTGGGAAATGCTTTTAAAAAAGCATATGATGAAACATATTCATATGTATTTGTATGCATGTGTGACTTCCACTTTGTTCTCCATAACTATGTCTATTGTTCATATACCCCTGCATGAATATGCATTTGTCTTCCATCATAAATCACACTGCAAATAGAAATCAGTTTAAAAGATACTCAACTGATGAAAGAAGCATGCACATCATCTATATTTTACTAGTCAAGATTCCAAGCCTGTCTCCTTTGCCACAGGGAGATCACATGATCTTGGTCCAGTAATTTAATTCTCTGGGACCCAGTACACTCCAAAATGAAAAGGTGACAATATCTATGAACCCATGGGGGAGTTGCAAATTAGATCAAATACTGCATGGAAAAAATGCCTAATCTAATTCTTGGTTAGAGTAGGCACAGAGTAAATGTCTCTAATGTCTCTAATGCCCTTATTTAAATTCCTCTGTGAATAAGGTGCCCTGGTGGGGATAGGGCCAGGGCACTGATATGGGATTGACTAGGTTTTAGCTGTCTTGGGGATATAATAACAAACAACCAAAAAATGGTAACTAAATACTATAGAAATCCATTTCCTCCCAAGTCTGAAGGCAAAAGGTTCAAAACCAAGGTGTTGGCCAAACCATATTCCTACTAAGGGCTCCAGGAAAAGATATTTCCTGTTTTTTTTTCTCTAGTTCCTGTTGTCTGTTAGCCACTCTTGGCCTTCATCCTTCCAATATCTGCCTTTATCTTTCTGGGACCTATCCTGTGTGTGTGTGTGTGTGTGTGTGTGTGTGTGTGTGTGTGTGTGTGTGTGTGTGTGTGTGTGTGTCTGCCCCTACGTGCTGATTGGGTTTTGTCAGCTTGATACAAACAGACATATCTAAAAATGGGGAACTACAATTTAGAAAATGCCTCTATAATACTAGTCTTTGGCTAACCTCTAGAGCACATTCTTAATCCTCAACTGATATGGGAGTGCCCAGCCCACTGTAGGGAGTTACCAGCCATTGGCAGGCATTAAATGATATAATAACCAAGCTAAGCAAGCAGGAGGAGCAAGTCAATATACAGGATTCGGCATGGCTTCTCATTCAGTTCCTGCCTCCAGATTCATGCCCTGAGTTCCTGCTCTGACTTCCCTCAGTGACACAGTGACCTGGGAGTTCTAAGATAAGGTAAACCCTTTCCTGTGCAAGTTACTTGTAGCCAAGGTGTTTTATCACAGCAATGAAAGTCCTAACTAAGACATCCTACTAGTCCTTTAGATCAATATCCAATATAATCAGCACGGCTTCATCTTAGTGCAATTATGGAATTAAGGTCTCCAAATTATGTCCAAATAAGGTCAAATTCACAAGTAACAGTGTTTAGGACCTCTCCATGCCCTCTGAGGAGTCACAGTTCAGTCCATAGCTGATAGCAGCTCTCCATAAACATTAGCAGCTAGAAAAAGATGAAGATGTGTGGTCTGAGAGCTCAATGGCATAGAAGAGAGATTAGCCATTGCGGAGATTAGGGCTATCCTTACTCCCTCAGGAGACTAATGAGAAGATCTTGTTGCCAGGTGTCCCATGCTCTTCCTGGATTGGCCCCTGGTCCTCTCTGCCCTAACCAATCAGGCAGCTACAAAGCTTGGTATTAAAGTAAAGACTGATTTCTTCTTTCCTTCATTTCTCAAAAGTCTAAACTCACTACAAAGGGTTTGCCATGAGCAGCAGAAAAGCTAGACCAACTGGGCTGCATTTGCAGGGACCTAAACAGAGAAGGGAGAAAGTTGGTCATCCTAGAAGAGTCTGGAGGAGGACTTGCTGGTCCCCTCTGCTATGCAGAAGCACTTAATGTGGGACATACCAAAGATAGATTGTTGAGTGGGCACCAAGCTACCTAGACCTGGAAAAGGGTTCCTGGTCTCAGGAACAAAAAGTAGAAGAAAAATGCAGGGATGGAGGGGATGGAGAGATGAAGGGGACTGTACAACTTAAGGGTTCCTGGGGAAATTACAATAACCAGTATAAGTCTTAAGACATTCACAGAATAAATGGCTAAAAGTGAAGATCAACTCCCTGTGGGATCAGAGTAAGCCAAGTTGATTTAAAGATGAGAAATAGGTATAGAATTTCATGTGTTCACAGAAGTGTGATCTGAGAGTCAGCCCTACTCCATTCCTGACACCAAAATAATGTCCTATGAGCATGTCAAGGCACCACCAGACTTATTAACCCATAGGCTCTAACCTTTTCAAAGCTCCATGACAACCTATGGGGCTGAAGGGATGGCTCAGTCTGGAAAACACTGGCCATATAAGCACAAGGCACGGAAATGAAGCTCTGGAACTCTCATACAAAAGTTCAAGTGTGTCAACATGCACCCTGTGCTGGTGATGTGGACAAAGGTAGATGCCTGAAGCTTACTGGCCAGGTAAAAAGAGAAGGACACTGCTTAAAAACAAAGCAAGGTAGAGAGCAACTGAAGAATATACCCAAGGTTGACATTCAAATGTACACCCAGGCACATGTACACATACCATACCAAAGTAATCTGCCTACCTGTGTACACACACAAGCATGCACACACACACACACACACACACACACACACACACAAACACACACACACACACACACACACACACACTATACCTACAGTACTTGCATTGTTATGGTCCTCACTACAGGGCTGTTCTCTGAATAAACCTCACAACTATTGTGTGGAAGTCATGTCATAGCTAAGGCTCTGTGGCAGATACTGTTAGGTAAGACAGTGTCCTATCGAGAAGTTTTGTGGGTATTGCTAACTCTAGTCCTCTGTGATAGAGTCATAGACAGAAGACATAGAAAGTGGGTCTGAGCCTTGAAATGTTTGCCTAAGAGCCTGTCCCTGGAAATGATGAGGAGGTATGTTATGGGGCAGGAGAGGAGGGGTACTGGATTCTAGGAGCTGAGCTACAGGAAGTTCTCAAGCTTTCTCAGGCAGCAGGGCATTTTGGGAATTGAAAACCTTCCCTGGTCTGTCTGATTCATGCCATACCAGCTTCTAGAAGTTTCTCTTTTTTGAAGTAGCACTGGGTATCAGTGCGCTTCAGAGAAGCACAAGATGTTAAGTGTCCCTACTCTTGTATTCCAATATGGTTCAAGGACCAGAAAAGAGCATAGAGGCAGCTTGCCTAAGGTCTCCTAGGCAGACAGTTCACACACACACACACACACACACACACACACACACACACAAACCTGGCCATCTCCAGGGAGCTTTCACACAGATTTTCCAATTAAAAGTGGGAAAACAGAAGCATGCATGTGCCAGCATCACTTGGCTCTGACATAAGCCTTGAGGAAGCCTACCTGTCCTGTGTATTGTGGCTTGGATCTGAAATATCCCTAGAAGGCTCATGCGTTGAAGGTCCTGAATACATCATTCAGCAGTGGGAATTTGAAGATGTGATTGCATCCTGAGGGTTCTATAACCAATGGATTCATGTATTGATAGATTAACAATTGAGTGGAATACCAGGAAATAGGAAAAATTGAGGAAGCCAAGCCAGACTAGGGGACAAACATCACTGAAGACATGACTTTAAAGGGTTCTGGTCTCTGTCTGTTTGTCTCTTTATTTCCTGGCTTCTGAGTCTCACATTCTTGCTGCCATGGTGCTCTGCTGGACAGTAGGTCCATCCAAAGCCATGGATGCCCTCATCTTGGCGTGAACCCTCCAAAACCAGGAGCTCAAATAAAGGTTCCTTTCTTTATGTTGTTTCTCCTAGGTCTTTTCTTGCAGCAGTTACAAGCTAACATGGGGACTATAACAAGGGCTTTGAAAGCTACGAATTGGATGCTATAAGTAGATACTCGGGGAAAAAATCCTCTTCAGTTCTGCACTGAGGAAATGTTTCTGTGGGAGGTTACAAGAGCCAAGACTTGAAGAAAATGGTCAAAGGTGGAGAAAGGTATTCCAGTGAGCAGGAGAAGCATGTTCAAAGATCCTAAATCAGGACAAAATATGACATGTCCAGTCATTAAAACCAGTCATGATATCGAGAACATGGAGAGGTAAGAAGTGGTGCTTGAAAAAGATACTAGATAGCCTGTTTAGGCCCAACATTATATGAATCACAGTCTACTGAAAGGCCACACCACTAAAGAGATTAAGCTCCAAAGGGACATGATCCGATTCGCCCAGGCCAAGTATGACACAGAGCTTGTCACAGAGAGGGGATCAATAAATGGTGGCAGATATCTGAATAAACAGACTCAAGCTAGATTCCAGAAGAACTGGAAACTCCTGGACTACAGAAAATGAGTAAGATTGCAGCCACTGCCCACTAGACCGGTTTCTGCACATCCAACTTTGCCTCCATGCCACCCAGCCTAAGCAGCATGCCATGCAGAGCTGCTGAGATCCACAGGAGTCTCCTGACAGACTCATTTCGATGATCACTATCGAATGCCTCTATTAGGAATGCTCAGAAGATTGTATTAGCATGATCCAATATTTACAAAATGACACTCTGCTATCAAAAAGGGCTAAGAAAATAAAGATTAGAAGCAATCACCATGCCTTACAGAGGGAGAGGGGATATGAGAGGAAGAGGAGGCCGCACTCTTACAAAGTTGCTGCCTAAAACCTTGCTTTTCTTATCTTTAAAATGGGAAGGAGAAAAGGAGGGGGATCAACATGTGATCAGGGAGCAGAGGACCAAAGGCCTTTATTTTTCCATGCATACCTTTAGCAATAACCTCAAGTAAGTGATGGGTCTATGCACCCTTCCAGCACACTCTGCCAGGGTTAGTCCATATGGCATACTGAACCCCACAGATGCTGAAGATGAAGCTGGGGACAAGACTACTGTGGTTCTCAGTCACAGGGACCTCTCACCTGAGGATGAGGAACATCAGTCACAATGTGTATGAGGAAGAAACGTGGCAAATATAGTGGGAGTCTTTGCCCGGATCCTCCCCGGACTGAATATGAAGAGTAGCAACAGTGAGGTGGAGTGGAGTGAAGGGTCCCTGGGACTGTTGTATGGGAGTTCCTGAGGTGAGGGAGTCAGAATTTGCTGGCAGCCAATGTGGAGCAAGCACAGGGGGAGCAGAACTTGGGAGAGTAGACACTGAGGAGGGATAAGCTGACAGGGTCTTGAGGGAGCAGAGGCTACTCTTCTTGGAGCAGCAGGATCCCTCAAAAGTCCTCAAGACAGAGGCTGGGGAGAAATAAAGGGGGGGGGGAGGAAATGGACGGTCCTATATTCCAGTAGAGTCTCTTTCGCTTCTGAGTGGAGATTAAACTCAAAGGAATGACTCAAAGAGCCAGAAAGAAAGGTTACCAGGAACCGGAGAAAGAGGCAAAGGTGGTCTGCATGAGAAAATGAAAGTCTAGGCAAAGAAACTGGGCAAGTCGAAGACAGAGTTGGAACTGGGGAAACATTAGAATGAAGAGACTACCATATAGGAACGGGGGAGACAAGTCCAGCCGCTGGCTTCTGAGTCATTCTAAAGAATAAGTAGACACAAAAGGAGAAAAGGAGGAATTAAGGTTTTAATTTGAGCTAGCCATGGTTGTATTCATAATCCTAGCACTTATCATTAGGAAGATCATTAGTTCAAAGCTATATCAAAAAGGAAGGAAGGAAGGAAGGAAGAAAGGAAGGAAGGAAGGAAGATTTTGGAGATGTTGGGTCCACAAGATACTACATGATTTTGAGTGAGCTAAAAATGAACATGTGATATTTGTATGAATACACATACACATATATACACTAGAATCCATATAAATGTACACATATAGATATTTATATTTGTGCATATATATACACACACAAATACATACACATTGGTTGATCCAGACCCGTACACACATGTATACACACACATACACACACGAACACACACACACACACACACACACACACACACACACACACACACTCACTCACTATAAGATCCAGATTTGCTCAATGTGGCTAATAGAGCAAAGACCATGTGAACATGGTGACATGCACTATTAATCCCAGCACTCAGGAGGCAAGGTAGATATCTCAATGAATTAAGCACCAGCCTGGTCTACACAGTGAGTTCGAAGCCAGCCAAGGCTACATAGTGAAATTATGCTTTAGGAAGGAAGGGGATTAGGGAAGGACAGAGAGAGGGAGTGAGGGAGGAAAGAAGAGAGGAAGGAGAAGAAAGAGAGGAAGTGAAGTCAACATTACTAAGGTCTACAATTGGGCAGCAGATAATGTTTTTCCATGATGGCTTAGTCATTGGCATATAAGACAAGTGATGTTTCTGCTTAGGCCAAATAAAATGTCACCAAATCTGAAATGCCCAATTTAATACCTTATGCTTGTTCCTTTCCATCTATTTTCCTTCTTTCCTTCCTTCCTTCCTTTCTTTTTTCTTTTTCTTAATTTTTTTTCTTTCATTCTCCTCTCTCTCTCTCTCTCTCTCTCTCTCTCTCTCTCTCTCTCTCTCTCTCTCTATGAGGTAGCCTTGAACTCAAAATTTCTCTGAGAAACAGATACAATACAGTAGGAACCCTTAGTAGGAACCATAAAAATTCAGCCAGGTTCCTCTTGCTTTGGAACTAAGCTCAAAATCAGAGAAGATATTTCCTCCCCAGATTCTCTTGAGTATCCTCTTGCCTCCACTTACTATTATCCTAGGAACCCTTGCCCCCCAGAGTTGGCCAAGAGGATATGTCAATGAGAGTGACATGCAGAGTCATCTGTCTTCAGACACAACCTGAAACAATGTGGTTGGTAAGGCCATCCACTAGGAGAGTACAGAACCAGCCCAAAGAGCGCTAGTGTTTAAGGCCAGAATGAACTAACAAAGAACAAGGGCGAGCCTTAGGGAGGGCTGATGGTTTGATGAAATCCAAGACAGTGTGTGAGCTCCAGGGAGTCACGGGCCAGGAAGCCCTCCACCAATGATGTCCTCTCATGTCCTATAGCCAACTAGCTTTTCCACTGTTCCAAAGAGAAGTCTTAACTGTCACAGAACTAGAGGACAACTGGGCTTACATCACTAAGCAACCTTACTGATATGCCTTGCCTTATCCACCAGCTCTGACAGGGTTCTCTCAGAGTCTGCACATATCTCTCCTGGGAGCACCTCCTGAAAGCCAGCAGGTGCATTTCTCATAGGCCAGCCTCATGTAAGCATCCATCAAGAACTTACACTGGTTAAAGAAGCTTGGTATTGTAGATGTTGGGACACTCAACAAAGCAGTAATAATATGGTAGTGGAGACCAATATATATATATATATATATATATATATATATATTCTCCAGTCAACACTCATTTGGCATAGAGAAAAGATGTGAACTTACCTCTTTCTAAAAAGTCATTACCATCTGACCCCAGAGCAAAGCTCAGTGATATCCTGTGCACAGATGGAGCTTAAAGGTCTCAGAGTAAAACAAAATCCCAAAGATCTCTGAATCCTATTAACTTAGAACTCTTGCTCCAAACTAAGGAATTCACTTACACTAGCTTAAACGCCTATAAGGATCAAAAACTATCTGCCTATATATCAACCTACTGTCCTCTTAGACAGCTCAATCCATAAGAAGGCCCTTCCCCCATGGGTCACTGCAAAAGACCTCTATCTCTGCCCCAAACATGATGGATCACATACCTGTGGGCACAGCTGGGTCCAGCATCGGCTTCTCCCACGTATTAATCTGCTCCCAGGTAAACCCATTGGTTCCCAGAGCCACGCTATACCCGCAGTTGCTGTAATGTTCATCAAAAGAACAGCCACCTACAGATAAAAGAGAGACAGGTAAGTACAGCCCCATGCATGAACCTTGGTTCATTACCCCTGCTCCATCAGCCCTTCCTTCATTTACAGTTTTGAATTTTAAACTCCAGAGAGGAGTTGGAGGGGAAAAATTAATCAAAAGCAGGCAAACTGGATTTTTATGTTTGTTTTGGTGCTCTTAGGAAAGGCGCTGGCATCTGCAAGTCCCCCTGTTTAAGAAAGTTAATAAGGCTAGTTACATTGATTTCAATCTTCCTTCCCGGGAAAGTAAACAGCAAACGGCTTGTTCTAAGTAGGAAAAATGAATGCCAGGGCATGCCTCTGTAATTGCTTCCTGCAACAAGCAAAAGGTGCTGGGATGCTGCAGAGAGAACAGGAACTCCATCTAGCAGGACTCCATCATGCTTCAGCTCTGCAGGGCTATGAGTTTGGGCCACCTGGTTCACCCCTGGAGGGGTCTCAGTTTCCCCACCTGCAATGTGGAAGAGAACATCCCCCCCTTATAGTATGTCATTGGATGGATTGACTATGGAAAGCAAGCACAGAACACGCTAGGGGTCATCCCCGCCTTCTTTGCTCTACAAGTAGACTGAAAGTCCATGCTTTACGGAGTTTGAAGAACAAGCTGGTGAGACATTAGACAACCATGCATTAGGAGGATAACGAAGTCAACAGTGAGCGTTTCTTGATTCTCCCTTAAAGTTCAAGCCATCCATCACTTTGGACTATGTTGTGTCCCTTTGATTTGGGCAAGGAGAAACTTAACTTATACTTGAGCTGTACATCAGCTCAAGGTGACATTGAAGGAGATAGTTTAGAATGGAGGCTCCAACTGGGAGAGCTGCTGTGAGCAGAGAAACAGGAGGCCACTCTTCTGAAGGAGGGAGGGGAAGGAGAGAATCAAAGGGGCTCTAGAGGAGATGAAGATGTTTTACACTTGGAAGGCAGGAGGAAGGATATTCCAAAGGGAGCACAGTCTGAGCCACAGAAGGAGCTGGCATCTGCTGGTCTGAGCCTACACTGGCCTCCTGCCTGGCCACCCTACCCACTCATAGCCCTTTATTGTCTCTTTGGTGTTGAGCACCCTGCTCGCCTCTGAACACCCATCTGCCCCCATCACAAGTTGAGCTTCAGCCACTGCAGGCCATGTGGCTCCTATGCTGTAACTCGACCCAGAGGAAATGTTATTAAGAGAAAGGGTTTTGATGAAATGATTAGGTTACAGGGACTTGGCTCTCATGAAGGGATTTCACAACATCATAAGGGCCCCCAAGGCACATGTGCCCCCCTCTGCCAAGTGAGGAATTGTGGAAGAGGGAAGGTCAAAAAGAAGATAGTAGAATACATATGATAAGAGAGCAAAAGAGGGCCTTCATGAGGAAGGATGGCAGGGGAGGAACAGGGAGATGCAGGAGGGGGAGGGGAAGAGATCAATGAGAACAAAGTATACATGAGAATGCCATAATTAAATCTATTATTTTATATGATAATTAAGCTAATAAAATATTCATGGAGGCATCTAGGGAAAGCAAACTGCCATCAGACCCTGCATCAGCTGCCGACTTGACTGTAAATGTCCAAGCCTCCAAAACTGTGAAGAAGAAATTTTTCCTCTTCTTCATAAATTACCCAGTCTAAGGTATTCTGTTACACGTGAATCGGTTATGACAGCACTCCAGAAAATGCTGGGCTTAGCAATAGAGGACTGACCCCACTGGGCATGAAGCAGGCTTTGTATTACTCAGGAAAGGAATTATATAAACCACTTGAGGAGAATACAGGTAAGGACATCCAAGAAGCACAACAGAAACTGAAATCGGCAGCGAGGCCAGGGCCGGAATGGCTGACAAAGAGAGCGGGGAGTGACTGTGGCACAAGAGAAGAGAAAAGGCTTGCTTCCATCTCTAGCTACTTGCTCATTCAACAATGGCCCTTGTGAAAGAGTAGACACAGAGGTGGCACTGGCTCCACAGTGGCTTCCAGAGAGACGTATGAAACTGAGTGAGGCAGACCTGCACCAGTGGTAAACAAGCAAGTTAAAAGGATAATTATGAATCAGTGCACTACAGAGGCTTCGGGTGGGGGTGAGTGAGAGAACCACTAAGTTGAAATGGTACAAGATTTCTTTTTTTCTTGAAGAGCAGTACATTTTTATTGGATATTTTATGTATTTACATTTCAAATGTCATCCCTCTTTCCTGGTTTCTCCTCCACAAACCCTCATCCCATCTTCCCTCCCCCTGCTTCTATGAGGGTGCTCTCTCTCCTACCCATCCATTCCCACCTCACCCCCCTGGCATTCCCTTACACTGGGGAATCGAACCTTCTAGGATCCAAGGCATCTCCTCCTATTGATGCCAGACAATTCCATCCTCTGATACATATGCAGCTGGAGCCATAGGTCTCTCTTTTGTTGGTGGTTTAGTCCCTGGGAGCTCTGGGGGTGTGGCTGGTTGATATTGTTGTTCTTCCTATTGAACTGAAGACCCTTTTAGCTCCTTCAGTTCTTTCTCTAACTCCTCCATTGGGGTTCCCTTGCTCAGTCCAATGGTTGGCTATAAGCATCCACCTCAATATTTGTCAGGTTCTGGCAGAACCTCTCAGGAGACAACTATATAAGGCTCCTGTCAGCAAGCACTTCTTGGCATCTGTAATAGTGTCTGGGTTTGATGTCTGTATATGGGATGGATCCCCAAGTGGGACAGTCTCTGGATGGCCTTTCCTTCAGTCTCTATTCCACACTTTGTCCCGGAATTTCCTTTAGACAGGGTACAAGATTTCTAATCATGAAATGGAAGCAGGCCTGAACTACAATGGCCATTCACCATGCCAACCTCTCAGCGACAGAAACTGTATACAGAATCTCTGATACACCGTGCTCAGTTCCTCTGATGGCAAAAGGGTCTTCGTGGTTGAGGCTTCAGGTGGTGGCAATCAAAGAAGGAAGGCATGGAGACAGAAGGCTCATACAACAAGAGCTTCATTGGAGAAACCAGAGGCAGCATACTACTGTCTCTTGAGATAATCTTGGGATATTCAGACCCTGCTTTCAGCCTAGTTTTGTCATGGCTTGTGCGTGTCTTTAACATCTCTTCACAAGAGAGTTCTAGAAGCAGGTCTCTGGGCTGTATTATGTCACACACACATGTCTGTATCTCAGCCAGGCACACAGTCTAAGCTTTCCCACTGAGTGGCGAGATTCTCAGCAAAGAGGGAAATATGACCAGTGGAATTTAAGTTCCCATTTCTGCTTCATGCCAAATCTAGAAAGTGGGGCATATTTAAAAGATGCTGTCTAACTCTTCACCACGTGGCTGCATGAATCCAACAGACACAGAAGCAGACCGTACAACATGGTGATATTGATGAAAGGAAAAGGTGAAGCAGGGTGGGGGAGTTGTAGAACCACACTTTAAACTCCCCATATGTCCATTTGCCTAAATGTAGTTATGCGCCCAACTCTGAGCTTCTGCTCTCTATCTGAACTCCCAGCTTCCTATGTCAAGAAGAAAAGCTTCCCAGGTACTGGACACTGTGTTCTTATGATAAAATCCAAATTGTTCAAGGAAAATGACAACCAGTCCATGAACATAGATCAGACAAGAGTCTCTGCAGGAATAACCGTGACGAACCTCATATCCCGTAATGAAACACCACCTCTATCTGAGACTCCATCCGCACAGGGATGTGTCTCATGAGACTGCTTCTCATAATCCTCAATATAAACTGATAGCATCACCCAAACACACGTCAGGAAAAACAAAGCACTGTGGCTGACAGCAACTGATATGGAAACCTGCTCCCCGATCACATGGCTTGATGCAGACTTAAGGAGTTTAAAACTACTAAGACTAAGAAGGAGAATATACTTAAGGATGATTTTCTTCATCTCCGAAAGATGAAGAATGAGAATGGTCATGTGTTTAAGACTGACAGCAGGTATCTGTCAGAGACAAGTTCCTAATCCACACCCACTCCCATTTCTGATATACAGGAACAAGATGGCAATGAAAAACCTTCTTGTCATAGAGCTACGTATTCTGGAGAGTCAGAAGTAACTAGGAACCTCTAGGAGTCGTAGAGATGCAGAAATTGCAATAAGCCAGAGTGCACTGGACCTCAGGAACCACCAAAAAAAAGAGAAATCCAAGATCCCCTGAACAGTGAAAAGGAAACATTTATCCAACCTCTGTGGCCTTAAGACTTCTTATAGGTGATGTTGATCATCCAAAATTGTATCTTTCTTCCCTGGAACCCATAAAACAAAGACCCTGCTCCTCTGTAGGTATTTGTGTCAGACCACTTAAGGAAGTTATATTATTTGAAACCCCCCCCCAAAACTCATTTAGATGCTGACCTCACTCAGAAACAAGGAGCATATGGTGTCAGGAAACTGATGTCTACCTTAGCACAGTCATATGGAAAGGAAATAACCTCATCACCTCTACCTCCACGCCAGGAGGTGCCTCTTCCTCCAGAAGCCACCATCCAGCCTGATGGAAATCCACAGAGTCACATGAGGACAAGGAGAAGAAGCCACCCCCTATGGACTCTGCCCTTGATCATAGGAACTATTTCACTGGGCAGGTTGAGTTCAAAATGTGGCAAAATCCTCAGATGCTCTGATGCAAGGCAAATATAAAAAGTCAACAGGGAAATGGAAGACCGTAGCAAGGAAATTGGATTTTGAAAATCCATTTGGATTTGGTAATGTATAGCTTATCAGAATCTGTAAGGGAGTGAACGTGGTGCAGGATACATACTTTAGGAGACATTAAAGCATAAATAAGGTTTATAGTGCCAATCAGAATTTCTTCTTAAACATGAGCTCTTCTTTTGAAAATGAGAGAGGAATGGAATTCAATAAAAATATAAATGTGCCTGCCTCTGCACTTCTCAGATATGATCCTATGTATTCCAAAGCAGAATTAAGTTCAGGAGAGGAACAAAAGATTTGTTACTTTCTGCATGTTCCAGGCACTGCATGTGAGCAGTGTGGCTGTATATGCAAATCTGTTTGCATATGGAAGCAGAAAACCCCAACACCTTTCTCTAAGACAGGGCTCAGCAAACTTTTCTACAAAGGGCCAAATACTAAATCTCTTTAGCTTTGTGGCTACATAGTCTCTGCCACAATCACTAAGCCCTGCCCTTGCAATACAAAAGCAACCGTCTTCAATATGAAAACATGCAGGTGTGGCTCTGTCACCTCAAAACCTAATATATAGCAATAAAGGCAGGTCACATCTTGCCCAGTGATTGTCACCTGTCAGTTCTTGCTCTAGGAGCTAAGCACAGTGCTCTTTCTCTGCCTGGAATCTTATTGCAGAACTCCCAAGGGACTTTCGCAGCTGGAGAAAAATTGTGACATCATAGTTGGTGATAACAACAGCAACACTCCTTTTTCTTAACAGCCTTCATGTGCAGCCTTTACCTACACTGGCTTCAGCACGCTGCTGTCTATGTTCACAGTGCCGATCCCGCTGTACAGATGCAGCATCACGGACCCCTAGAAACAGCTCAGACACTGAAAGCAGAGGAGGCGGGACATTAGTCCTGGCACTGTGGGACCTAAGCTTTCCAATGCCCCAGCGAGGCCTCTATTTTAGAATACTCCATATTCAAACCGTACTGGTTCTAGAATAGAAAGTGGCGCCTTTAATACCCAGCCATGAAGCTCAGTGAAGATAGGAAAGTAGGGCAATCATAAAAAAAGAAAATTATTTTTAAGAAGGTTCAGATTTGCCTTTAGTTTTTCTATGATGAGTGTTACTGGCACAGAGCTTACAATGTTGACAAACATGACCAGGATCTGAGTTGACCTGGCACAGGGAGGCAGAGAAACACTTTTGACCCTGGCCTAAATAGCTGGGCCAGAACATACTAGGAAGCCACAGAGTACCATGCTCAAGGAGGGCAAATGACAACTCTGGCATACAATGATACATGTGAGGTCACAGGATAGTGACTTTCCAGTTTCAGGTTCCAAAGATCCAGGAGAGCATAGGCAAACCACGGGAGTCTCTACCAAAGTCAAGCCACAGCACAGTGCATTGGCTTTTATGCAATGAGTGGTTGAATATATTAGCATGGATCTTATATTCATGGCGAAATGCTAGGCTGGACCCTGCAGAAGGGAATGTAGTCTATCTGTGCCTTTCTCTTGGGATGTCACAGTGAACTCAATGAACCTTATAATAGGGGAGGGGGCGAGAACTCAGAGGTCGGATTGGACCTTCTAGGAGTATTTATTCCAATTCTGCAAAGGTAGAGACTTCAACGTGTGAAAGAAGAGAAGCCAAAGCATCAGCTAAGACCACTTTGGAAGAGAGAAGGTGAGCTAAGGTGGCCCATAGGACAAGAAACAACAGTGGGAGTTGTAGTAACAGTTGGAGAGAGATGAGCCTGCTAAGGACTCAATTGTGGTCCACAATGCTCTAGGGTCAGAATGGGGCAAAAGAAAAGGAGAAGGATGCTCTGGAGCAGATGCCAATTGGAGGGATGGTAACATAGATAGCCCCCTATGCCAAACATGATGCTGGCTGCCTGTAATAGTCATTTATTTATGACCTCGCTGCATGAGCTACACAGGATCACTGATGGCTGTGACAAGTATGAAGACAATTATACATAGACTGCTCTAAAATGTTGCTCTAAAACTGTTTCTAAAAAATAACACACAAGTCTAAATGACAAAGCTTGACTTTGAATCCCAGCTAGATCAGTCTACACACACACACACACACACACACACACACACACACACACACACACACACACACAAACACCTACACCTAACCCATTATATTAGGCCACCAAAGCAATTAGTGTCACCTTTTACATGGAATTGGTTAGGGTAGCTACATAGTTCTTCCTCAGTCCTGGGCCTCTTCAAGTCCTCTGTTTCCAAGTCACTCATTGTTCTGGGGCTACAAGGCCCAAATACAGAGATCAATGCTCGGGAATAGGTTTTGAAGCTTCCTCTTGCCTTGAAGACCATGGTGCAGAGGGAAGAGTCAGAGACAGGGGCTCAGAATCAAGCAGGAAGGTACCATGCTAGAAGATGTTATCAAGCTTCATGTATCATTCATAATATAAAGATAGCTCACTCTAAACACTGCAGAAATTGTATGGACTTCAGATATAGCAAGAGTGCACATGTCTTACTCTGGGTTTTATTCCATCAGAAGAATACTGTGTGTCACACTGTGTGTAGCTTGAGCATATCAAAGACCTCAAAACCCACCTCCGAACTTCCTCCAACAAGGCCACACTTGCTCTAATAAGATCATACCTCCTAGTAGTGCCACTCCTTCTGAGCCAAGCATTCAAACACAGGAGTCTATGCGGGCCATCTGTATTCAACCCACCCCAACACGGTTAGAAGGAACCAGAAAAAGAGAGAGATGGGCCAAAACAATTATTATGTTAAGATGTATTTGTTTTTATTTTATATATAAGTGTGAGTGACTGAAGGCATGTCTGTATATAATATGTGTCTGGTGCCTGCAGAGGCCAGAATCAGGTACCGGATCTCCTAGAACTGAACTTAAGGTAGCTGCGAGCCACCACACAAGTCCTTTGCAAAAGCATAAGGTGCTCTTACCTAATGAGCCATTTATCTAGTTTTTATCATCTTTCACTGAAGGGGGTGGTGTCAAACCTTTTCCATGAATGACCAAGGAATAAATATTGTCAGCTTTGTGGGTTTTATTAGTCTACTCATGTTGCCATAACAAAATGTCATAAACTGAGTCATACAGAACAGATATGTGCTTTCCCATAGCCCTGGAAACAAATGCCACACAGAAAGGTTTTCCTGGATGGATTCAGTGATCATTTCCTTCCTGGGCTGCAGACAGCACCCTTCTGAGAGAGCCTCGTTATAGACTTTCCTTGGTATGCTTGTAGAAAAATAGCAGTACTTCTGGGGTCTCTTCCCAGCCCAGAGAGCTCTGACCCCACCCCAGTGATCCCATGCACAGCATGCACAGTGTCTCTATCCAAACACAGCTGTGCTGGAAGTAAGGGCTTCAGCATGTGGATGTCCACACCAGACTCCGAGGAAGACAAAATATGGTTTGCGATAGGACATGCATCTGTCTCCTGCTCCTTCACAATAAACTATCAACAAGGTAGTGGCTTAAAATGCCTATTTGGTATCTGAAGAGTCTTCAAGGCGCAAGTGCAGGTATCAGCAAGCCTGCTTTTCTTCTGCAGGATGAAACCAGGTGCCTGCAAACCTTTTGGACCCTGGGATTATTTTAGAATTCGGAAGGCTTCTGCAGAATCTAGTTCCTCAGGCTGCAGAACTGACATCTTGGTTTTGTTTCTTTGTTTTTGTTTTTTCTTTTTTTCCTCGCTAGCTATACCCAACAGCCACTTTTAGCCCCCAAATGCTACCCACAACTCCTGGCCATGTGGCCCCTGCAAGAGCATTCTTGCTTATTAGCATCTCGACCTCTTGCTTAAAGCGAGGTCTCATTCTTCTGCAGGACATATCTGCTGCAGCAGATTCATACAAAATCATCACCCTGACCTAACTGATCAAATGGTTTGGGGCCTTAGCTACATCTGACAGTCTCTCACCTTTGTCACTAACTTAGCCAAGGTGTGTGGCAAGGCTATGCACACTGCCATTTGGGGAATGGGGACTCTGCGGGATGTATCAGTGGTCAGGAATCTTCGGGGCTACCTCTCAGTTCTGTTTATCGCAGTAGGCTCAAGATCTGTTGCTAGAACTCAGCAAGCCACTAGAGTAAAAAAGCATAATGTATGAAGAATTAGCATGGCTATTCTCTCTCTCTCAATGAATGAATGAATGAATGAATGAATGAATGAATGAATGGAGGGCAATGTTTTACCTGAGATAGATTCTTGTTAGATAATTCAGGCTAGCCTCAAATGCACTGTCCTCCTACCTCTGTCTCCCAAATTCTGGGTTTGCAGGTGCACACCACCACACCTGAATCACACATTACCTACTTGTTACATGATCACATTCCTTCATCTTGCTAACCAATTAAAAATGCAAGACCCACCATCATCCATGGGCTATACAAAATAAACAGGGAAAACTCAGGGTTGAGGTGCAGACTCCAGTCCTAATTCAGTAGTGTGGACATTCCCAATGGTAACAGAATCAGTGACCTATAGAACACTCAAGTGGCATCATTTGAGTGGCTGAGACCATGTGATCCTGACATGCCCTTCCCATTTTGTAGATGTATAATTATCCTTCCTTTCTCTGGGAAGTAGAGAGATGTGGCCAGTTTTCTGATGTCACAAACCCAGCCCTAGGGAAAGGGATTGACTGCTAATGCCTCAGACTTCGTAAAGCACCTTATGTGTGAGAAGCTGATGCCGCCACTATACAGATGAGAAGTCTGAGGCCAGAGCAGAAGTTTAATTCTAATCACACTGCATCTGCCAACCAAAGCAAATCCCAAGGAAGATTCAACCATACACATTTTGAAGCCAGTACATAACTAAGGTACAGAATCCTATGTTGCAAAATTATGAAATCAAGAGGTAATAGTAATGCTTTAAGCCAGCTGCTGGAGCCTGAGTAACCATGGTTTGCAGGCCCAGAAAGCAAACCCTGTTCTGTGGACACACACATTCTAAAGAGCTCCCGCCCCCTAGTCATTCATATTCTACCCTTGTGCTGACAGATGCTCTGAAGGCTGGGCAGAATCTAAGTAGGGCTTATTAATCGTGAGCAGTGTATCGTGGGGGAGCCCAGTCTTGCCCCCGGAATGAATGTAAACCAGCCTTGCATAAATTGAATTTCTTTTTTGAATATCTAATTGAATTTGCAGAAGTGTGTGCCAGGGGGGTATTTAAATAAGTGCACAAATATGATAAGGAGGCCTTCACACCATTATATCTAATTCAGTAAGCAAAAATAATGGCAGGGCACGTTCCAATTAGTGTTTGATTTATTTGCTTTAACAAATCCAATTAGTAGAATGTTTTATAAAGTCATCCAATGTCAAATGCTCATGGACTCAACAGATAGAAACAATAGTCCTAATAGGAAAAAAAAAAAAAGAAAAGATGTTTCAGAGCTCTTTGGATGGTGGATTTATTATAAACAAGATGCCGTCTCTCAGATGGTGTGGACATTCCCCAAGGGGCAGGGAAATAGTGTTTAATCTTATCGATGGGTTCTTCCTTGTGAGGGTCTGGGCAGCAATATGACCCACTATGCTATGTCTAATAAGGAAAGTAACAAAGATGGGAGGTAGCCAGAAGATTTCAAGGGAGAATAATGACCTTGATGCTGGGTGTCTTGGAGACCAACTATGTGTTTGGAAATTAAGGCACACAGCATCATGGGAAAACCTTAGTAGAGCAACAGAGGCTGTGATGTCCTCTAGTTGAAATCAATCTTATACCTTTGCTGGGCTCTGGTTTCACTGTATGAATGTGGGCACTGAAATTTATGATTCACAAACACACCTTCATTAGAGGTGGCTGTTCTTAGCTCAGTAAGGTGGTTTAAGCTGTAGACCCTGAGGCCAGCCATTACACTCTTCTGTTTTACTTAACTATATGACCTTGGCCAATATAAACTCTATGTGCCTTATTTCTCTCGTCTGTAAGCCTAAGATTCTCATAGATTCTGCTTCCTCGCACTGTTATGAGGACTGAATGAACATATGTCTATAAAGAGTCAGAATAGCACACAGTAGGTACCAAATACATTAATATTTAATCTCCATGTATAAATTTATATTGAAAAGGTTAAATGTTTTATATTTATCCACCTTATAAAATATTTTAAAGCAAAGTATTAGAGAAGCTATATCTGCGTCTGCCTGTTAATTCTGGATAGATTAGCAGTGACCATAGTGACAGATTACAACACAATGACTCCCAGGACCATCAGCACTTTCTACTATATGACCTCAAACAAGACTGAGTTTCCATGGTTTAGGTTTCTAAATTCATAACATAGGCCATAAGCAAGCTGTCTTTTAGGACTCCTTGACTTCTGAATACAACTAGAACATGACTGTATCTTTATTCATGGTACCCCACTGCAATAGAAATAAGAACCTCTGACCAGCTTCTTTATAAAGGCTGTCTGGCATTTTTCTTCCCATGTTAACAGATCTCTATGTTCTGTCAAGCCCAAGGTTCCTTGGTACCAGTCTTTCCATGGACACTGTGGTGATCTATGACCAGAAAAAGACTATGATAAAAAATATAGAAAGCTTGTTCTAAGTCTCAACCTATCAACAAGGGGATGACACTTAGGGAAAGAAGAGTCACCTTCAGTCATGACAGGTAAAGGAAGGCTCGAGATGAGGAGTAGGAGGAGAATACAATCAGCTAGAAAAGTAGCTATAACCAACCAGCAATTCATTCTGCCACAAAACAGCACCGAACAGACACAAGGATCCCACTGTCCTCTTAAATATAAATACTAAAGGATCATCTGGCCCAGCTCCTAATTTTACAGGTAGGAAAACAGACAAAGGGCAAAGGTAACAAAGAAAAGGAGTCTAGACTTGGACAGAGCCCAGAAGTCCTGATCCCTGGCCAGACCTCTGCCCACTCAGCTGCCAGAAGAACATCTTTGATCTTTTCCCACACAACAGTGGTGTCTGTTTGAGTTTTATTTGGAGGGAGTAGTGAAAGACAAAGAGGATCACAGGCCATGCCCTATCTCAGGGAAAACACTGTCTATACTTTGGGATACAGTGAGGAAAGGTTTCTGGCATCAGCATCCACATCAGCATCCACATCAGCATCCGAAATCTTTAGATGCTGAAGCCAAGATCCTGGCACTCTCAGGATCTTCACACTTCCAGCTCTTCCAGCTCCGATCATCACCACACTGGAGCTTCATGAGGCTCACTCCAGATGATTCCCCCTCAAAATTTGAATTCCTGGAGAAGAATTCTCAAGTATTCAGACAAAAATAGCCTTCTTACCTCTCTTAATTATTATCTGCCATGCCATTTTGTTTATGCTGGATAAAGCTTCTGCCTGTATGCCCTCAACACACTCTCCAATAATTCATTCACTCATTTCCTATCTTCAGGTGGAAGGTCCACCCGTCTAGGATAGGAAACACATGTCATTTTTATTCATCACTGAATGCTAAGGACTCATCCTGTAGTTTGAAGGAAACTCAAAGAACACTGAATAAATTGATGAATGATGAAGTATCAGGAAGGAAAACTCAGGAAAAGACAGTGATTCTTGCTTACTTGCTTATGACCCGGAGTTTTTATAGCCTGGCCCCATTTTTTACCTACTCTCTACTTCCTTTCTGTCATGATAGACTGTGTCCCCTCAAATTGTAAACCAAAAGTAACACTTCCTTCCCCAAGGTTGCTTCTTGTTCAGGCTTTAGTCACAGAAATGAAAGGAGTAACTAGTGTAATCATTTGGAAGAGAACCCAGGGAGCAGGAACAGTTGGCAACCCAGTGAAAAACAGGAGAAGGAGGAGAAAGTCCTGACAGGGTGGTTTCTGAATTAACAGCTTCCAAGAGGAATTATTCTCAGATCATTTAAAGTGATCTCAAATCCCACCCTGGAAAAAATCAGCTGTCTGTGCCCAACCTACATGTATTATAAGGAGCGCCTTACTCTGGCTCTATGAACCACCCTTATTTGTTCTTTGAGACTTAATGCAGTTTTGAAAAGTGGGAGCCCAGGTTTAAAAATGGTTAAATGACTTCCTTGGGAGTATCTACCTCCCCAAAACACAGATCATGTTTAGAATGAGTTTCAGTTCAAACCCAAACCCAAGCTTTGTCACCTCCATCACGTGTCTTTCGTATGGAAACACAGGCGAAGCTTGGCAGCTTGGAAATCCACACTGCTAGCTATCACCCTGTGGTTATATTGTATTAAGGCCTGTGGTTGGGCAGTGAAAAAGAAAGACAGGAGCAGAGTTTTTATGAGAGTTGGGAGAGATAAGCAAGAAGAAGAGAAGATGAAGGAAGAGAAAGGTGATGCATCCTTGTGTGGCTTTAAATAGCCACAGGTAGCTATGAATATCTTATAAGGGATGGGTTATTACAGGACAATTTGTCTTATCTAGGTGGGCGGTTTGTATCAATACCAATTGTCTCTGAGTTTATTGTTTGTAAATTTTGTAGAGTGAGAATTCACTGATATAAATCTGATAGATAAATTACAAGCCTCAAGAGTTTTGATTTTGTTGAGTTACTGGGAATTGTGACTATAACCACAGGGGGAGGATGCTGGGGATGGAGCAGAGTCCACAGCAGAGAGATTCGAGAGGGCGGCTGCAGCATGGGTCTGGCCATGGGTGAAGAGAGACCACTGGGGACATAAGTAGCAGACGGTAGCATGCTGGGGTGACTGGAACCATTCACCATTTTCTAATAATAACCTCTAATGTAGGATATGAACTGCCTACTATAAGGTAGATATTATTTTAGGCACCTGAGATAAAACAGAGACAAACAGTAACAGCCTTTTAATGCCATCAGAGCTCACAGTTTAGCTGGGAAGACCCACAGTGAGGCACAAGGATAAACAGAGCCTGTGCGGTGCCTGCTTAAGCTCTTCTCATAACAGAAGGCTTTTAATATTTAATACAAATTAATAAGGCATATCACTATAGAAAGTGATCATTATTAAACATTGTATTGTACAGTCCCAGCATCAAGCCAGAAATTTTTCATGTTCTTACCTGATTATAACAAACATTCCACAATGCAGGAATTAATTGTTGTGAAGATGGGGAAACAGAAACTCTACTGACTTCAGAATCTAGTCCACATCCCCTTATACCTGCCAGTTCTGACAGTTTTCTTTCCTCAGAGGTCACCATCTGTCTATTGCACAATGTCATGCATATAAAAGCCTGAGAAACAGCAAAGTCCAGTTGATACTGATGGATACCAGTTCATGTACTTTAATTTTATAAGTATATTAACATTTAATTACCTAAAGTAAAGACTAAGGTCCCATACATTCATTAAGCCTGATAATAGCAGCTAGAGTTCCATAAATCACCAAACTGGTAACTACACAGATAAAATATTTACTGAGGTCTGGGTATTATCCTAAATATAATTGGCTGTAGAAACCCCCTTCAGCAGTTCAGCTTTGGCAAATCAGCCTGTAGTGGGTGGAAGGGATTCATCTACCATGGCCTCTCCAGATAAGCATTAAACATAGAATAAAGGGTTTATAAGGACAGAGCATAAAGAGGCCTCAAATAATTTGAAGCTTAAATCACCCAGATGCCAGTACCAGGTCAACCCACAGATTGGAGTCTCGGAATGGTGAGGTT
Organism: Micromys minutus; assembly: GCF_963924665.1. Classification (NCBI taxonomy): domain Eukaryota; kingdom Metazoa; phylum Chordata; class Mammalia; order Rodentia; family Muridae; genus Micromys; species Micromys minutus. The sequence continues at coordinate 46,315,796 of NC_137980.1, read as the reverse complement.
AACTATTGTGACAACTGTATTAGCTTGTCCTCAGTTCAGCCAGCCAGGTTGTCTGCAGAGGTAAAACTGGCCTAAGTAGAGGCAGATGCCAATGCAAAAGGAGCCCTCTCTTGAGGATTAAAGACGTGACCTTTGATGAGGTGCCTAACAATAAAGCAGACTCAGTCAGTACCTCAGAACCACATCCTCTCAGCCTTTCAGATGCCTAAGAGTTCATTTCCAGGACACACAAACACATTTCTCATTTCTAGAACAAGCACTTAGCAATTTCCAGCTCTGTGCACATTAAAAAAAAAAAAAAAATCTGCAAAGGCCCAAAGCAGAAGTTCAGCCCCTGCCAACATGACTTCACCTCGGGCAAAAACTCTTGAAACAGAAATGAACTTCTACCAAAGCTGCCACTTGCTAAATCACATAATAACTCAGGACCTGACAGGACAAGGAGGCAGGTGGTCCTGAAGATTGAGGATTTGCCTGGGAGAAAAGAGCTGTGCATTAAAGACTTGGCGTTGGCACCGGCTGGCGGTATGACCTTGGCTGGGTAGACTCTGTTGAAGATGGATCTGGCTGGAAGCTCCTGGCTGTCTCTCATAGAACGTCACCCAGATGACCATGCAACTCCCGGAGAAGGGGAAAAACTTTCAGAGGGAATGGAGAGCAACTAGCATGGTAATGAGGCAGAGAAGGAGATGGGAGAAAAGATGCTACAATTATAGAAATTGAAATGGACCTTGAGATGCAAATGGGAAACTTTCTCCATTAGACCTTTGCTAGAATCTACAGCATGAACAGGAAGCCGCCTAACATTAACTAAACTGGTTATGTGTTTGTTCCACTCTGTCAATACCCATGCTCACAAATAGACCACATCTAACGATTAGGAAACCAATCATACCGCTAGTCTCAACAGAGGACCTGGTTTAGACTCTACCTCTCCCTTCCCTGATATATCCTACCTAAACTTATGAAATGTAATTTTTGGAAGGAAAACAAGAATCAAAAAATATGAAAATCAACTCAGAAAAAAACGGAAAAAGAAAGCATTCCTGAAGTTTAATTAAAAAGAGCATGAACTAGTGAGCATTCTGTGCCCTCAGTAAGGGGGAAGATGGCTCAGTCAGTGAAGTGCTTGTTGTACAAGCAGGAGGACCTGAGTTCAAGC
>NC_137980.1:46292134-46309634 GCF_963924665.1 Micromys minutus | reverse complement strand
ATACATTTATTTATTTATTTATTTATTTGCTTTTATTCCAAAGGAAAAGAAACAAGGTTTGTTTATTTTAATTGCAGGTAATTTGGGGGATAATGAGGAACATAATCTCCTTCTAACTCAGTTCTGTAGATGTTACCCTGGTCATATTTGATATGTTGAGATTTTTTTCTACTTACATATATATGCAATTATTTCTTATAAATATTAGAAGCATGGTGGATATAAAGGTTTCTACCTCACCAGCTTTTTATATTACATTTTATATTAGGACTATTTTGTCATTTTACTATTTAAAGGTGAATATTAATGTCTGACATAATATCTTAAATGCCTCTGATAAGTCATATCTTTTATTACTTTTTTGTTGTTTTCATGTTACTGCTCATAGTGCAAGAAAATAAACCTTAGGCATCTTTATATTTCTTTCCTCAGGATAACTTTCTGAACATTGGATTTCCAGGGTTAAAGTTCCTGTTTTATAATTATATACATATATACCTATTCAACTCACCTTCCAGAACAGTTATTACAATTAACAAAACTTATAATATAGAATATTGTTCAAGCCCCTTGCAATCTTACCACCACTGTATATAATCATTATTTTTAATCTTTGTTAATTTAATTGGCGAACTGCAGAGGCCCTTTGTTTCAGTTTTTTAAGGATTTGCTTGAATGCTTTTCATAAGTTCAACCAACCATTAATATTTCTTCATTTATAATTAACAACTTATGCCCTTTGGTCATTTGTGATTGGGCTGTTTATTCTAATTTGTGTTATTATGCAGTAAAAAATATTAATCTTTTTAACATATTCTCAGTTACAAGTATTCCTCTATTCCTTCTATCTTCTGAATTATTTTTGGTGTGCATAAACTGTAGAATATGAAACAGAATTTAAAAATCACATTCCTACCTTTTTAACATATTTTCTACATAGAATTTTTTTCTCCAAATGATATCTATATAAGTATTTGGCACCACAGAAGAAATTAATATTTCTGTGTATCATCTTGTGGGTCTCTTATTAGCTGTAAGTGCATCTAAATATTTATCCAGGAATTACTATAGTAAATGGCACACCTGTAAATCTAACTATATTTTATATTTTAAAAATGTTTATTATTTTATATGTGCATAGTATGCATTAGTATATATACACATATGTGTGTACCACATGCATATCAAATGGCTTAAGCATAAGGTCTTACCTAACAGTTATGAGGTCAAAAGTTGGAAACGAATGGGTTGGCAGGACCGGCTCCTTCTAGGGATGTCAGCTCCCAGAGATTTGCTGCTTCCCTTGGTACTCATTGGCCCACAGACATGCCTCTCTGATGCCCAACCCCATCACTGCATGGCATTCCCTCGTGTATACACATAGTATCTTTCCCCTACCCTTCTCCTTTTCATGGGACACTTGTCATATGAGATTGGAATGCATGTCAGTGACCTGACATTTTGCGGAGACAGTGCCTCAACATACATTCTTTTGGGGGATATGATTCAGTATATAACATTTCTTACATCTTTTTACATGAGTTATAGGGCTTTCAGACAACTCAGTATCTCTAATCACGGTGCTCCTGTTGTGTTTATGGTAAAATCTAAAACAAGGTTTAGGTTTAGAGACGTGTTTGCTGAGCACTGCACGGCTCCATCTCATGATCCCTGGGGATATTAGTCTACTGGCTGGCTTTTAAGCCACAGTAAGAGCTGGATCTTATCAAGTGTCTTCTTAAGGTTATTGGGTTAGTCACATAGTAGTTATTCAAGTCCATTTCACAAATGCTATCGCAGAGAAGGAAACTGTCCCTTTACCAGACCACCCGCACTGACATGTAACTACTGTTCTTCTGTTTTATTTTGTTGCAGATGGCTGCATCCACCTCATTCTTGGAAGGGTCCTAAACATTTTTGACAAATGTCACAACCAACACAACCCAACACTGTCTGCTTTCTTGGAAAGGGCATTCATGGATCCGCCCTAGGAAACCCCTTCATTCACAGTATCTGTTAGAAGTATAAGCCAAAGGATGGTCATTTTCTACTTCATAACCTGCTCATTTCAATTTTATCTTCTTTTATATTGTATTCTTGTCATGGCACCTCATTTTAAGGAAGCATGGATAACAGGCTTCCTGGGTAAAAATCCCCCTTTCTTAGAAGCCAAAGCCCATTAAGCACACTTGGTCTCCAAGCTCCTTGGCTCCTTAGAACAAGAGTTTTAACAAACCAAACGTGTGTGCTACTATACAGTGGAAATCCGCTTCCTGATAGAAATGACACAATATTGATACAATAACAGGAACAGATAACAAACGCTTTCTGGTCGCTGGAAGTGAGAACCAATGGGCTGCAAAACACCTGACCCTGCATCCGAGTCTCTGTTCCTGTGAAAAGGATGGGAAGGCACGAACACACCATGGTGAGCAGGAGCTGGAGCTGAGGAAAGGGTTTCAAAACTAAGTAACAGCATAAGGCAGTCTGCTCAATAATGGGGAAAAAAAATCCTAATGACACATAAGGGGTAAGTGGATTGGGCACGAGTGAAAGATCAACCACGAGGTGATAATCATGGATGCTTTTTACCTCCTTAGTATAAGTTTGAAACCTTAACATAAAGCTAAAAAAAATAATCAAACACACAGCACCTAATTTGTGTGAGGCAGGAGCCTTGAAAACATGGCTCTAGGGCACCCTTTCCCTCTCTAATTATCTGAACTCCAGCCCTCCCCAAATGGCCTACTTCACAAATATGCAATCCTGTGACTTAATAAACCCAGAGATAAGGGGGGGGGGGCAAATGAAGGGAAATAAAATTAAGGAAAAGAGGCAACCCAAACTTTGGCCATTGGAGTAAAATGGTTGTGCTAATATCTTTGTTAATGTCTCATGGTCAGAAGAAAGAGAAAATGGCTCCCAGAATTACCGCCTTTGCCATTTTAGGGCCTCTCTGGGAGCCCAGCTGCACTACACAATGGGCTTGGAAATCCGAGCTTCCATTACAAAGTCTGAGCTTATGGTTCAGTTTAGAGGCCCCTGCAGAAAGATCACTCAGTCTCTCAGAAAGAGTTCTCAAACCTGGCAGGGCTACGAGGAAGGGCTGGGGAGTCCCAGCCCTGACAGTGGTTGGCTTGACTTGAAAGTCCTCTGTGAGCTGCTTCCTAATTCACACAAAAGCTTTTGTGTTGGTTTCTCAGCTTTGCCCTCTGCCAGAGCAGGCTGTCCAGTGAGGTAACCTTTATTCATCTGCACGGTGGACCAGACTTCCCCACACTTCCCCATCCACAGAGCTCAGGGTAGTGGAAGCAGCTGCCTTAATGGCGTACTTCACAACATATCCATAGTCTTACTGTGGGAGACAGATAAATCAATGCTATTTGAAAAGACATCACCAAAAGGAGGACGGAGAACTGTTAAATACCCAGCCAGTAAAACCTCATTGTTTTCTATCCTCCAATCAGTCCAGAATGGAAAGAAACTCCCTGTGGCTTGGGAATTTAAGTTGTGAGGCCTCTTTCACCATTAACCAATTTCATTATTACAGAAAGTGCCTCCAGAAATCACAAGGCCAGTGACAGGTTGCTAGCTAAGTCAGAACTTAGGGTGGGGACACAGAAGTGGTTAACTCCTCTTCTTCCTCCATCATTTTATAGACCAATGGTTCTCAACCTCCCTGAGACTGTGACTCTTTAATACAGTCCCCCATATTGTGATGACGCCCAATCATAAAATTAGCTCATTGCTACTTCAGACTGGAACTTCGCTACTGTCATGAATCATAATATAAATATGTGATATGCAGGACGTCTGAAGTGTGACCCCATGGAGGCCTGGACCCAGAGACTGAGAACAACTGTTATAAACAAAGGGCCTTCCACTACTCTACCTAAGGGAGCTGTGAAAGAGAGCAGAGGAACTGCTGCTGCTGCTGCCGTTGCCCTGGCTACACTCACTAATGGTCACCGGGTCTCTGAGCATCTCATTGCTTCTACAATGTCTTTGCCCACCTGAGCCTGGGCACCAGCAATCTCTCACCTCTTCTCACTACCTTCCAGATACCATTTCCCTCCTAGCTCAGGCACAGTAAGGAACAAGCTGAACAGCATCAGGCCCATAATTCTCTCTCTACCCTGGGGGCCAGCATGAGACAGGAGCTACAGGTGATCTGTGAAGTCAGTAGAGAGGTCATCAGAACCTGAGCTTCACAAGAGCCCCGTCCGAGTTCCTGGTGGAGAAAGACTTCCAGTCCTATGTATTACAGGAAACAGCTCACTGCCTAGAACCGTGTTCCCCACAGGGCTTTTATAAAGCTACGGGCAACTTTAGCTTAACTATGACATGACCAAAGAGGGACCTTCTAAATTCTCGCTGTTGGACCCAGAAGTATAGCTGCACCAACCAGTATAGACAAATTACCCACAGTGTGACTGCATCAGATAGGACCTGGGCTTTCTTCCTTCTCCACTGACCCTTCCCAGGACTGGCTGACCAGAGAACATTGCCAACCCCCTTAACTGTCTCCTTCCAGTCACTCTGGGGTGGTTACTTTTGTATCCACCCAAACACCTGTCAGAAACAGTAGAAGATGGAAAAGATCTCCTTTGGCTCACAGCTTCAGACGATTTTAGTTCATCATGATAGAGAAGCTACGGGGAAGTTCGTAGTGACAAGAGCATGTGGCAGAGGCTCCCAAACATCACCTTGAACAAATAAGTAGGAACAATGACAGAAACAGAGAAGTTGGCCTTGACCTCTAAAGACCTGCCTCTCATAATGACTTACTTCTTCCAGCCAGCCCTCAGCAGCCAAAGGTTCCAAAGCCTCTCAAAATATCATGAGGAGAAAGAGAACAAACTTCAAAGCTTCACCATGTGGAGGGGGATTTCGGGAGCAAACCAACACACCCCACCCACACAGCTCTCCCCATTGTAAACCCTCTTCCTACTTTAATAATGTCTCCTTCCTAAAGTGGTTTCTTGCTGCTGTGCAGTTAGAATTTGGACTTTGTACAGACACCGTCTGCAGTTCAGGATGAAGACAGGCAAAGTCCCAACTACCACTTGAGCCTTGCATACAGTTTACAAGGCATGAACTACACTGTCAGGATGGAGAGCCCAGACCTATACTCACGTGTTTATCTTTCATCAGTTAGGACTCTAAAGGAAAGATGCTGAATTGAGCTGCCCTAAACTTTCACACTAGCCCACTGCTCTCTGAAGCTTCCTTCTCACTCATAACTCCAAAAAGAGGCCCTTCTACCCCAAGCTGCATAACTCCCTAAACATAAAACAGACCTTGCCCAGGGAAAGACAAGCACTCCTCCATCTTCAGCTGAGACCTGCCACCAGGAAACAGCGCAGCACTAAAAGTTTATATCCATGCCTTGAAACTCAACGCCACACACTCCTAGAACTCTACTCTCTTTATAGGCTGTGAAAGCACCTGCCCAGCTTTTCAGGGCTGGGTCTCAATCAAGGGAACCAGGAAGAGATGGCAGCTGGGAATACAAAGAGGCCGTCTCAAGCAGGGCAGCCAATGTCAGTAAAGAAAACAGGTGAAATAGATGTGCCCCGTGCTTTTCCTTCCCCAGGTTTCTCTTCCTTCCTGAGATCAAGGGTGCTTGGACCCCACCCCCTGAGCTGGAATATTAAGCTATAAGAGGATGACAAAGCCTCTGGGATGAGGATGAGATAATCCAAATGTGTGGGCCCCGACAGAGATGACAGTTGGGAAATGTGAAGGCCAGGTGGCCCAAGCCCTTCCATTGAAACATAAACAAACAAAAAATGTTACATGTGCATCAGATCTGGCAAGCAGTAGATACCAGTTCAAGAAACATCTTGCTGAATATATTAGGTGCCAACTGTAGGCTTTATTTTGCAAATATTAGCTCATTCAAGTGCTACTACCCCTCAAAAAAATATCATCTGAATGAATTAAAGTCAAAGACATCAAACTAAATCAAAATGGGAGAAATCCCTGTGGTAAAGCAAGAAGACCTGGAAACTTCTCACCCATTCCACGAAGAATATCGTCAGAGTCCACTGAATGTATATTGATTTTGTTCTATACATTCTTTATTCTAGCTCAATAGTGTGTGTGTGTGTGTGTGTGTGTGTGTGTGTGTGTGTGTGTGTGTGTACATGTGTGCACATGCCTGTGGAGGTTAAAAGATAACATTAAGTATCATTCCTCAGGAGCTATCTACTTTGTTATTTTGACACCAAGTCTCTCATTGGCCTAGAGCTAACAAAAAAGACTACAATGGCTGGTCAGCAAGCCATCCCCCTGTTTCTGCCCTCTGCAGAGCTGGGATTACAAGAGAGTGCCACCACACCCAGGAGTTTCTATGTGGGTCCTTCAGTATTTAACTCAGATCCTTAAGCCTGCACAGCAAGCTTTACAGACTAAGCTATTTCCCTGACCCTTGTTCAATGGGTCTTATAAACTGCATTATGATTAAGAATCTAGAAGCAAAGAACGTTATCACAGAAGCCTTAAAGGATTTTCCAAGGGTAATTTTGACAATAAGCAACTCCCAGGGTGTTGATGTTGAGGCCGTTTCCTCCGCAGGACTCCAGTCTACTGTGGCAGGGTTTAGAGCATCACACAAGGCCAGCCTGGGGCCGCAGCATGGAGAAAGGGCTTGGTGAACAATAATATATGCAAAGGGGCTCTTGGGTTATCATGGTCATAGTGCTTTGAGTTTGAACAAGGGGAATGAGGTGAGTCAGAAACAGAAAAACACGAAGGTATATTGCAGATCCTACCTATGAAAGAGTCCTCAGCATGAATGCTCACAATGGTCAAATCATGAAAGGAACAGGCTGAATGGGCCAAGTGGAGCTCAGAGGATCACACACCCTATGGTTCCTTTTATATAAAATGGTAGCAATGGTAAAACTATAGTATCAAAAAGTGGAGAATTTGTTGCCTGGGGTAGAGATGGCAGGGAGGGAAGCAAGTGAAAAGTTGAGAAGAAGAAAGAGGAGAGATTTTTAGGGTATGGGAACAACTCCACATGTAAATTTCACAGGGTCACATGGTTCAGCAGCATAGTCAAGTGTCACCATGTTGTGCGTTTTAATGTTATGCACTAGAAATGGTATCTTGATGCATTTTCAAAAGGGTGGGTGTGGCACACACATCTGAAAGACTTTCGGCCCCTCATCCAAACAAAAGGCTACTGTGCCGGTCAGTTAGGAAGAATACACAAAACAGATTCGCATTCTTGCTTTCAAATTTCTCCCTCAGGGAAACACTGGGCTGGAGAGAGAGAGAGAGAGAGAGAGAGAGAGAGAGAGAGAGAGAGAGAGAGAGAGAGAGAGAGAGAGAGAGAGAGAGAGGAGCAACTGCACAGCACATCTGAGTCCCTCCTTTCAGACCGGGCTCTAATCAGTGCAGAGAACTGGGTAACAAATAAGACGGGGAGGGTTTAATTAAACTGAGCAATCATTAAACTGGATTTAAGAGTGCCTGTGTTTGCAAAACAACAAAATATTTACAGACATTTTCCTCATCCCCTTCATTAGCTTCCGACTCCACAGGAAATATGGAGGTTGGGAGCAGGTCCTAATGAGATCCTGTGAATTTTAACTACTTAGGTTACCGTGGCAAGGAGACAGCGCAGAAAAATGCCCATGATGCAGGGGTAAACAGGAAAAGCAGGGCACCGAATGAGCTAGAACTAGTCTTTCCAGTCGTTTTATTCTTTTCTTTTCTTTCTTAAGAAAGAAAGAAGAAAGTATGTGTGTATTAAAGAAGTAACGTATGGTACAGATCTATGAAAATCCAAGCCTAAAACCAGAGAACGTATAGAGCAGGCACGCTTAGATTTTTTTTTTAATCTCTGTTTTCCAAAATTGTTCAACCATCATTTTGTTACCTTACCTTCTTTCAGAACGAATATTGATTTAGATGTGTCAAACTCAGTCACACTATTATCCTTCATGCTATTCCTGAGAACAAAAAGAAAAAAGAAAAAAAAAAAAAAAAACCGAAGTTTCTGTGCCCTTAGTGTCCACTGGACCTGCTACCCAGGTTCTCACATCAAACAGGAGAGCGAACTGTTCTTTTCAAGGTCACTTCTGACCTCTGGCTGAATCCTAAGGTCAGAACTCAGTCCCCATCAGGCTGGAATTGGCAAGCCTCCTCCCAAACCCTCTCCCGCACTCCAGCCTGCTCCAGGGTTCCAGCCACACTATTTCCTTGTTATCCTTCTGGTCTACAGCTCACACTGCTGAGCCGCCATCACTGGGCTCCTCTACCCATCCTGAGCCCTTCACTACAGGGCTCAATCCTCTCTTCTCTACACTCATCTAGAGAGCTGCATCCAAACCCAGGGAACAATACCCACCCAAGGACCATAACCAGTGGTTCTTTGTTGTAACTCTCTCCGCTAAACTCAGTTTGGTCTCTCTACCTAATATGCCCCCCCATCACTATGCAACAAACACCTCAGTTATTGCCTTAATACATAAAGACAACAATTTATACCTTCTTCCCAACCTGTTCCTCTGAACCTTCCCTTGCTGTCTCAGTCTCCCTGGTAGGTTCCATCAGAGCCTTCCTTTGTATGAACAGTAGGTGCTCCATTTAATCTCTGTAGTAACACACCTTGGAGGATTAGACTGTAACCTGCAGGTGCCTGGATGTGATGACTCCCTTGCTGTCACTGTTCAACCCAGGATCAAAGCCCTGCACAGCTTCACTGAGGTCATCCAAACATTCTACAGCACTTAATACCTTGAGTGCTAACCTTTGTAGTTGGAAGTAAACCACCCTGGCCCTACGGAATCCTCACCCTTGAAAGTGAAGTTGAGGCATCAAGCTTTCTTTTGGGAAGCCCTCTCTGAATAGCATCCCCATCCGAAGCTGCATCGGCATTCACTCCTATAGTCCCCAATGCCTACCTACTTCGGGAGAAGACAAACGTTCCTTTTTTGTAGACAGAAAGGGCTCCATCATGGTGTCAGGGGAGGTCCCCCACTGTCTTTTCTGTCCTGTAACCATGGCTGCTGATGTCAGCCATGTGTCATGTATCTAAAGTATAACTGGAAGGGCTGCCGTATCTATAGCGTGTTCAGCCACAGCCAGTCATATCTATAGCATGTTCAACCTCAGCCAGTCATATCTATAGCATGTTCTACCACAGCCAGTCATATCTATAGCATGTTCAACCACAGCCAGTCATATCTATAGCATGTTCTACCACAGCCAGTCATATCTATAGTGTGTTCAACCGAAGCCAGCCATATCTATAGCGTGTTCTACTACAGCCAGTCATATCTATAGCATGTTCTACCACAGCCAGTCATATCTATAGCATGTTCTACTGGAGTACCTGGAGATGCTAACTGAAATCAAGAACATTAAAGGTCACCACCAGGTATCACTTTTCACAGGCAACAAATAATGAACAAAGGCACAGGGAGGGATAGGATCCTTAACACAATGACAAGGACAGAACCTATCTGAAGGCATGACACCGTGGTGGTTAAAGAACACTACATACTCAGAACAGTACATTTCTGTGCCTTAAGCTGGACTTGAGGCCCATGACTTTGTGATCTCTAAATCACATGACGTAACAAGCTCTTAAATGTGCAAGACCTCAGGGATTAAAACTGATTGAAGGCTTCCAGACAGTGAGAAATACCTGCACAGAACTTGCCAGGTGACAGATGGCTACACACCGCCCACACACCACCACCTAGGTGACAACACACTTCTCACATGGATCTTCCCAGTCATCCAAATAATAGTCCCCAAGAGGCAGGTTCATTATCACTGCTGGTTTGCCTTTGAGAAAAACTAGAACCTGGGAAAGTCAGATGACTGAACAAGGTCACCCAATAAAATTCAAAAGAACTGGGAGCCACTGGAATTAATTCCAGGATCTCTACAATACTATAGGTACGCTTCGTAGAGAGGATCTGAGGTCATCCGTACCCCATCAGCTTCAAGCTAAACTGGGGACTCTGAATAAACTATATATAGATTCACATAAGAATTTCCGGACCACTTTAATATCTGCTTTTTAATACTACGCCCTCCTCCTCCTGCTGCTCCTCTTTTACCACCTCCTCTTCTTCGTATCAATGACAGTCTGCATCATAAAGTCCTGAGAGCTCTCTGGACTTTATGCCGCACACAGCCAGCAAAGGAAGGCCATGGCACCTGTGTGTAAAACAGCCTTCCACTTTAGTAATAGAAGCAGAGATGTAGCCACGGTCTGGTGAACAGGCAATACAATGCTTGCCAGCATCCAAGACTGCACCTGAGACCCCTGGGAACAAAAACAACTTGATTCCAAAAGTACAAATGTAGAAACAAAGTAGACAAAACGGGCCCCACATAGGCTGAAACCCACACAGGCATTCAATCTCTTTATCGTGAGGGCTTAAGGACAGGTGAAATCGCTTTGACATTTCCAAGGCGAAGAGAGCTGAGGTTACACAGAATAGCTCAGATGCACACAGACCATCACAGCTGAAAATGGCTGAGCCTTAGAGCAGTCTGCCAACACCGCTGCGTTACCCTCACAACACAGCAAAGAGAAAGTGGTTCAGAAAGTTTTGGTGAGCTTGTGGCACGGAACAGAGATTTGGACATAAAAGGGCTTTGATTGACAGACAGGTCAGTGCCCACGAGACTTCATCTGCGGGCCTCAGTGGTCTCAGAACTTGTTGCATGCAGACTCCTGGGCTGGGCTCTGGGAACTCTGATTCTGCACATTATGCATGGTCCCCAAGCATGTGCACTGGTAGAGTGTGCCTCTAAGGTATATCCAGGGCAGGGGTTCCCATAGCATAAGAATCACTGGAGGTGTGGCATGTTTTACAGAACAAAGACACCTTTCAAAGTAGACACCTAAAGCTGCAGCAGCCAAATGTTGAAGCTGCAAACCCCTTTCTTTTCTTTTTTTTTTCTCTTTTGCAGAAGCTCTAGCTAAGTAAAACTCTGTTGGGCCTCTTGTGCAAGCTCTATGTTAGTGCCACTTACACTAATATTTAGTAGATATGATTGTGGGTGTGTACATGGGGGTGTTTGTTTATGTATACACTTGTGTATGCAAATTTGACACGTGTGTACATGCACATGGAGAACAAAGGTAAACCTCATGTATTCCTGGTTGCTATACTCCAATTGTTTTATTGAAACAGTGTCTCTCATTGGGACTAGGCCTTACCAGTTCACCTCAAGTTGGTTCAGAAATCCACCAACTCAACCCTGAACCTCCCCCCCACAACACACACACACTGAGATTACAAATACACACACCCACGCCTATCTTTTTACATTGTTTCCAGGGTTTGAACTCAGGTCCTCGTGCTTGTGAAACAGGCACTCGACCAACAGTCATCTGCCCAACTCCTACTTAATACTATTTAAATGAAGCTCATTTTCACCCGTTACTTTAAAGGGCGTCTCTGTATCAATAATTACAAATGGATGATGGGCTCACTCACCAAAACACAAACCATGAAGCTAAAAATTCAAAGGGGAGAGTGGGTGGGTAAGGAAAAGTAAATGTTGACTTGACAGTGTTAATAGCCCTGACTGCCTAGAGCTTCCCTGAAACCTGCTTCTGTAAGGTAACCATGGCCACTGGTGTTCGAAGGCCAGCACATTACCACACATTGAGAAGTTATCCTTGCATGCTGAGGACTAGACAACATGAAAAACAAATTCCTCTGATGCAATGTCCATGAATGCCCTTTCCACACAGCACCCATCCTGGGTCCTCCTTCTCGTTTTTACATAAGCCTGGACCCTTAGCATTGACCTTCTCAAGCTCACAGATACAGCAGTGGGCAATGACAGTCCAGAGCCCTTTCTTGCCTCCTTTCTAGAAGCCAGCAAATCCTGGTAGCTAAGAACAATTTTTTAAAAGTCATTCTTACTGTAATTCATTCCACTATACCTGATACTTCAAGGAACTTACAGTATCCAACAGAGGATAGAGGAGGATATATTTCAGTGGGACACATGAAATCTGCTGGAAGGACTTCCAGAGAATCTTGGACCACAGTTGTGCATTCTAATAGCTGACATGTGAAGGAGTGAACTCATGGACTATGTCAGCACTACACAAACTGATGACAATTCTAGCCTTATGTTTGTGCTCCACGATCTCTGGGATCTATTTCTGAACCTTTAGAGATCTTATTTCTTGATTTGTAGTAGACAGAAGAAAAAAGTATACCTTTCCATGGGATTGCTGTGGAGATAAAGATAAATAGTATATGTCAAGTCCCAGCAACATAGCAGCCACGCTTTAGAGTACTCACAGGGAGTAATGGTCTACAAACACTACTACAGCTCACATAGATGGAACAGCCATTGGGGAGCTATTTCTACTGCTGGTCCAGGTCACCCTACAATGTGTAATTATCTTGGAAAGAATGCTCTGTTGGTGTGTGTGTGTGTGTGTGTGTGTGTGTGTGTGTTGTGTGTGTGTGTGTCTAAGAGAGAGAGAGAGAGAGAGAGAGAGAGAGAGAGAGAGAGAGAGAGATTCATAGTCTTAGCATCCCTAGAAACTGCAACAAGATGATAGGGCCTAGACAGGGTATCAATAAGGTTGCTACTGGCATGTCTTTAGATATCTATCATAAGAAAAGACAGGAAAAGCTGAGGGTCCAACAAACAAGAAACCCCAATTCTCTCCTTGGATGTCCCATTTGCCATGAATCTAACGTAGGGTTTGGTGACTCCCAACATTAAAGTCAGCATCCTACTTAAGAAGAAAAGGAAAAGGCAAGGCCTTCATGGAGAAATCAGAATCAAAATGGGGAGAAAAGATAAGCCAGTCATGGTGGGACAATGGAGCAATGCATGCAGTGTGACTACAGTTCCACACCCAGCACATCATCTACTGTAGGCAACTCTGCACACCTATGATTTGACCTAAAAGGCTCCCTTCCACCCTGTAATTTAGGTATAATGTTAATCTTTTGAGAGCATTAATAAAGTTCTAGTAATAAATGCAAACATAAGTTAGGCACATAGAAATGGCTAATCTTGGTTGTCAACTTGACTGCATCTTAGATCAACTAAAACTCAATCTGCTGGGCATCCCCTTGAGGGATGTTCTTGACCAGATCATTCAAAGAAAAAGATCCATCCTATATCTGGACCATGCTTTCTAATGGCAGTCCATATAGAATGACATCAAAGAAGGAAACTTGCTTTCTGCCTACTTGTCCTCACACTCACTGGCAAGTTCACTCATCTTGTTCCTGTGGCATCTCTTCATCAATATTAGTACCAACTTCTTTGGATGCCATTGGAGAATGAAATACAGCAGCTCTCTGGGAGTGTTCTAGGGCCTCAGCACCAAATTGGTTCTGCTAAGACATCCTCCAGCCTTGGGGACTAAGCCACTATGTCATTCTCTGCCTCTCCGGTGTGACAGTCATTGCTGGAGTACTCAAAGGTTGGATGCTATCTTGTAAGCCAGTTGAATAAACCCCTTTTTAACCTATATCCATTCTCTTTGGCATGTTTCTTTAAAGAACCCAAATTACCTTGTACATGGACTGTACTCAACCTCTATGTTTTATTTCTCTTCATTCTGCAAAGAGATTAAGTAATTTTTCTAAGGTCACCAGACAGTTTAGACCAGAGCCAGAATCTGACCCTCACATACTGTTAGTTTCCAAGTCTCCCAAGTAGCACTGAATAACACAGTACTTGACATAGAAACTGGGGCAGGGCAGAGAGGGTGAGGATTGCTTATTCAGCTCTCTATCTAGACTGAGAGAAGGGGAAATACATCTACATACTTAATTAATCTAACCCCAAGCGCACCAAGGAAGCCTCTGCTTCCCTACCTCAAATTTTAACAGCTGCTCCTTCAGTGTAATGGAACGCAAATGTCTGAAAGCTTCGAATTTTAATTATAAAAGTCCTGATTTAAAATCTGAATCAACAGCTGCTCCCAGCAAGGAGGCCCTTGGAGATGCCCAGTGCAGGACAGAGGGAGGGGATGAGAGGACAGAGCCCAGACAGGACTCGGATGACTGCAGCTGTCTGGGGAGTCCTGCACCTGCAGCTGTGAGCTACAGTCTGGACAAAATGGGCCAGGATGCTTCAAGCATAGGACAGACTCCCTGGGGCACATCTGTCCCCATGCCAGACACCATGTGCATCTGGCGTATGTCTGTGAGAGTGACAACATGGGGAGATGACAGCAGGAGCTGTGTGAGGGCACTGCTCTGCTGCTTTGGGTGTGTAAGGCAGGGGATATGGCATACCTATCTAAAGGACTAAGGAAGGGTCAGCCAGGAAAAGAAGCAGGTGTTGGAGCAATGGCCTTCAGCCACCTGAGAGACAGCATGTGGCAGTGACTCCTGTGTTCCACACGTTGAAGTCTCTAGTCTGTCTAGATTTTCTTCTCTAGTGAGAAACATCTTCTATATCTTCAGCTATTCCAGGACAGATGGTGCTTCCCCACACAGAACCCTGGCCTCCTTCACTTTAAAACAGGAGGATAAGACATCCTACAAAGGTTGATATTGGTTGCCAATTTGACAAGATCTTACATCACCTAGGAGCCAAGCCTCTAACACTGTCAATGAGGAAGTATCTAGATTAGATTATGTGATATTGGAAGACACTACCTAATGGGGTAACACCTCTCCTTTGGCTGGGGTCCCAGGCTCAATTAAAAAAAAAGAAAAATCAAGCTGAGAACCAGCATTCATTGTGACAAACTCAGATTCCTGTCTCTGTAACATTCCTGTTGTGATGGACTGCCTGCCCAAACTGTGAGCCAAAATAAACAAATCTTACTCCATTCTCTCTGTTACACTTACAAATGCTCTCATAAAACCAACTAAAGCAAAGGAGGGTTTGTTTTGGGTCATAGTACAAGGTCTAGTTCATCATGGTGGGGAAGTCAGGGCAGCAAGAACAGGAAACATCCGGTCACAGAATAGCAGAGTGATGAGTCTATTGTTGGGCTAGCTTTTTCAGCCTAGGGAATGGTGCCACCTACTACCAAAATGGGTCCTCCCGGTTAATTAACATAATTCCTCACATGCATGTCTGGAAACTATATAATTCCTTCTCTTCTGTGTGATTCTAGATCCTATCAAGTCGATAATTAACATTAACCATCACAACCTCCTTCCTTAAAGTACTTTGACAGGAATTTTGTCACAGCAAGGGGAACATTCTCTTCCCACGAGGACTGGTCTTGCCAGGCATACCATTTGGTTAACCTAGCACCCTGTCTGGAGATAACTGCCTGCATGGCTTTGCCACAAACTACAAATGCCAACATAACGAAATACTCATTTGTACAGGGTATTTACAAATACCCTAAGCCACCTTCTACCATCTTCAGGAGTTCTGTTGGGGCCTACATGAAAAGGATGATCAAAGTCCTGCTGGATGTTGATATTCCCTCATAAAAGGAGGTGGCAAGGAAGGTCATGTGTCCCTCATCTGAGTATCCAGCCATCCCTCCCAACCAAATGTATGTAGTTCTATCCTAGTTATATGTAGCCTGAGGTTATCTGTGAAGGGCTGGGGGAAGGGGCTCCAGCTACACAGCCATAGGGATCATCATCCATATTTGGTGCAGACCTTCCAATGTGGGTGCTCTAAGGTCACCCAAGCTACTGCCCATGGACTCTCATCTATTGCTCTATAAGCAAGCCTAATGAACTCATTGGTTTCTTAGAGACAAGATTAGTGCAACCTTAGGAGGGGAGGTAGATGCCCTTTACATCTCTCCCAGAGAAGAAATTTAAGTTGTATAACACCAATAGAATATCTGCTCGCTTTTGACCTTCACCCATCCTTTGGGATGGCTGTGATTTGGCTTCTGATGGTAGATATATAAGTCATTGCAAAAATTCCCAGAAGTAAGTCTGGGAACTTGTGTGTCAGTTTAAATATCCTGAGCGCTTGACAGAGTAACCCTCTTCTAAACAGGTATTTTATGACTTGCATGTAAGGATATTTGGTGTGGCATTATTCACAAGCATTGAAAGAAATTCAAAAGTGTTCGGGAATCTGGCTAAATAGTTGTGATATGCGCATGTAGTTGAAGCACAGGCTGTGATCAATAATTTAGACTTCTAAATAATCTGAAATGAGGGAACATGTTTATAATCAAACATTAAGTAATAAAGCAGGATATGAAATAATCTATCACGCAAATAATTATTCCAATTGTGTTTAAAACACACAGATACATAAATATGAGCAAGAAAAGGATAAAACCAAAATCAAGCACATTAATCACCAATGTTCTTATACACAGCTCTTATTTTTTTTTCCTGCACCAAATGTATGTATTACATAGAAAATTTCCCACTGCTTAAATTTAAAATATAGGTATATTTAAAAGTAATATACGGCACCATACTTTACATATGCAGTGAGCAAAATTCTGGCATTTCAACATGATACTGTCCTCTATAAATATGTTGGGTAGCATTCCTCACAGATGTCCTGAGACTCATGCAATGGATAGTCAGGCTGGACACACCTGTTTGAGATGCTCAATGTGTCCCCAGGCTGATGCTATCAGAAGTTGGGAGAAATGTAAGGACATGGGACAAATGAGATTCTTAGGTCAATGGGGGTCCTTAGGTCACTGAGGGTGCACTCTCAAAGGGTGAGACTCTAACCCTTCTTAACTCTATTTTTGTTTTCTGATTGTCTTGGTGACTATTCTATTGCTGCGAAGAGACACCATGACATTAAACAAAACAAAATAACAAACAAAAACATTTAATTGGGAGCTTGCTGACAGTTTCAGGAGCTAAGTCCATTATCATTATGATGGGCATTCAGCTGCCATGACAACATGTTTACATGCTAACCCACAGGCAGGAGCGCTTGGAGAGAGAAAGAGAGACAGAGAGAGACAGAGAGACAGAGACAGAGAGAGACATGGCATGCATAGAGAGAGACAGAGATAGACACACACACACACAGAGAGAGAGAGAGAGAGAGAGAGAGAGCACCTACACACACACACACACACACACACACACAGAGAGAGAGAGAGAGAGAGAGAGAGAGAGAGAGAGAGAGAGAGAGAGCGCACCTAGGCCTGATATGGGTGTTTGAAACCTCAATGCCCATCTCTAGTGACATACCTCCTCCAACAAGACTACACTTACTCTGACAAAGCCACATCTCCTAATACTTCTAATCATTTCAAATAGTTTGCTAACTAGGGACTACACATGCAAATATATGAACCTATGGGGGCCAATCTCATTCAGACCACCACACTGGCCACAAGATAACCATCTTTGCTCCACCATTCATTATCACCATGACTTACTACCCCAAAGAGAGCCTATTAGCTGCAGTCTACAACTTTAAAACCTCTGAACCAAATTGACCCTTTTCTTGTTTTAAGTGGTTATCTCAGGTGTTTAATTACAGCATGGAAAGATGACTAATACAGTAGAATAAAAAATTAGGTAGAGATAGACAGCACTTGGACCTGACAAGACTCAGAGCC
>NC_137980.1:46202823-46291934 GCF_963924665.1 Micromys minutus | reverse complement strand
AGAAGTATGTTGTTCCAGCCATCTATCCTACAGCTCTTACTACAGCAGCTGCAACGGAGTAAGACCAGAGAACGCCAATCAGTGGGCATGACCGCTTCCTGAAAGCTGGGTGAACACCTCATGGGCTCAGATGAGGACAAGAACCTATGGGGAGCAACGGAGGAAAAAGATCACTCTACATCCTGTTCAGCATGAAGATGAGATGCTACCCTCCTTAGAGCAGCTTCTGGAGCCAGAGAGAGGGAGAGAGGGGGGGGCACTGCTGGCAATCTGATGAGAGGACCCAATATAGGGACTTAACAAATGTTTGCTAAGGGAATGATATGTTTTCCGTCTAAATAGAAACCTAGCGTGCCCAAATACACCACACAGCTGGTTAGCAGCAGGGAAAGGAGGTGCCAGGCGAGCTGCTGTTATGAGATTGGCAGTGCCTTGAAACGACAGAGTGAAAGTCCTGATCATATCCTGCCACTTCTGCATGCCGACTGGAAACTCCTGCATAGGGGCTAGTGCTAGCTCCCTTCATCCATAGCCATCACGCTCAGGCTTGATATGGACACACGTCTTCACATATTTATCACATATATATGATATGGACATACGTCTCCACTGTTTCAGAGGAGAAGAAGCCTCTTAGGAACATTTAATGAGTAGATGTTGCAATAGAACAGCCAATGCCTCTCATAAGACATGTGCCCAGTCAGGGGCTAGCTGACTGCCACTGAGGCTGCAGGAAAAGGTATCAGGGTTCAAAAAGTGGCCAGTGTGTGTCTTAGACAAAGAGGGACAAGGAGCCAAGTCCAGAAACAGGAGCTGAAATGCTGGCACACACTGATATTAGAAGGTCTGGTTGGGGTGAATGATGTAAAGAAATGGACTGAGCCTCTCTTCTTAGTGAGACATAAATATCTACCCCCACCCCCAGGAAGCACCAATAACAAACCAAAGTAGGATTCCACCAGAGTCCAGCTTGGGGACCCAATGAGTGGATTAGGCTTGCTTACAGCGCAGGGTAAGAGGTTTACCACAGGAGCACAAATGACCCCAAACAGCCACACTGGAAGGTCTTTTCCTCTCATTTGCTTAGATGGGATCTCTCCTTCAGCTAACCTTCCACACAATAGCAGGGCATAATGGCTTACAACTAGCTGGGTGGGGTATGTGGGGCAGAGAGTGGCTGAGATCAGGTGGCATTACAGTGACCACCTCATGCCCCTTCCATAATGGGGACTATCAGCAGTAAGCAGACAAGATCCTAAATAAGTGATCACAGATTCTCTGAGGAGAATGACTGCTGTGAAACTCAGAACTGTGTTATGAGACAAACTCCTATCTCCAACCCTGGCTGGGATAGCCTCATGCCAGGTAGGCAGGACACTATAATGTGTCCCAGTGTCCTCATAACTCACTCTCTTTTAGAACAGAACATCTTACATCTTTGCCAACCAGGACAGTTGCTGCTCACCAGCTGTTATAGCCCATGATCTGGCTGGGATCTAACTGTGGCTTAGAGAAGGTACATCAGCTATTTAGCCTAGACACTCAGTTCAGTTCTAAACAGATTTCCTCTAGCTACATGTCCTCCCCAAGAGATGTTTCCAACTACCTGTAAACAGGCACCATGTTAAAAGCCCAGATAGGGAGCTGGCCCACAGTTTCCATGGTGTGGGAACAGGGCAACAGTTTTATCTTTCTTTGACCTCATGAGTCTCAATCTCTTCTCTTCCAACCTCTTCTCCACTTGGAACTTAAGGATGATTTTTTTTGTACAGCAAACCTGATCAGCCACTGTTCTTTAGGCCTGTCTTATACACCCTGCTTTCCCCAGGGATGGGCTCTGCACTTTAGCCTGACCCACAAGGCCTCTTAGACCAGCCTTATAGAATCCCCTTGGTCTTATATAATCTTGTCTAGCACTCATCAATCTTAATGAGATATGTAATTCCTCAATACAGACATGTTGGTTCATTTGCATAAGCAAACTGCTCATCCCAGAATGCCCTCTGCTCCCCTATAACTTGATCTTGGCACCTACCAGCATGGTTTGTCTTCTTAGAAAAGGCTCTCCTACAGATGGGGTCAACTGATCTCCATTCAGCCTCCCACCCAGCCTGACCCCTCACCATACTGTAGTGTAATTTTACATATATTTAGGTTTGCATTTAGCCTGTTTTCCCATAAACTCCTTAATAAGAAAGATAAAATCCTACTCAATTGTGTTTTCTTACCCCCTAGGATAAGGCCGAGAACAAGGTAGGAATGGTGAACAGTTGCCAGTCGACTGATTAGTTGATGATTGATTGATTAAACTTCCTTCCTCCAAACCCGTTCATAGAAGAATATATTTTCCTCAAAGTTTTTAGCCATTACAAATGACAGACAAGATGCCTCTCTGAATTTCTGAATACTTATCTCAAAGCCTTCTGTTTTGTCTACCTGCTCACGCTGCCACCGGGCCGAGCCTCGGTGATGTTTCTGTCAGGGCACCCTTCTTTTCTGTTGATTTACTTTAAAATGCAACTTGGTGATTTCAAGTTTGAAGAGAAATGCAGCCTCGTCTTCAGCCTGTCCTCAAACATCTATCAACAGCCGGCTGAGGAGATGTGACTGTCATCTCCCCAACCCAACAGGATGATTTTTCTCAGCCACAATGCAAACCCAGTGAGCCATACAATCGTGGTGAATTTCCTATCAGCTCAACATCCTGTGCCATTTTTCAGAGAATATGATTCTATCTGAATGCAAGTGCACTGGTCTGGAACGAATTCTCCCCCAGTGCCGAACTCTCGGCTTCCTATAAATACCAGCTGGCCTTCTGGGCAGTGACATGCCTGAGAATAATCAAACAGGTCTCGCCAATAGCTTGGCCCTGAAAGATGTCAGAAGGTACTAAGAATTTACATGCTTTATCATGGCAGGGTGAACAGGGTCCCAGGCAGTTTGCTGATCCTAAAGTTGTGTCAAATACCTGTGCCTGGAATCCCATAGGTGCGAGGAAAGGAGAGAGGGGGAAGGAAGAAGGATAGGAGGCTGGGAGGGGACAGAAGGAATGTATGTGCTGATTAGAGAAAACAGAACTCATTTTAAAAAAACAGTTGCTATTAGATAAAGAAAAAAACAGATATGTACCAGCTACATACTGCTGTGTAACAAACTAGCATCAAAGTGTAGCAGTTAAAACAATACACATTTATTATCTCAGAGTTTCTGCTGTCAGAGAAATAGGCAGAGACAGTCAAGGCTTATATTTCAATGTCTCACAAGGCCACAGCTGAAATGTGGACCAGGGCTTCGGACAGTAGAAATGAAGGTTGAAAGAAGAGGATGAGTAAGTAGAGTACGGGAGCACAGAGCTTGGAAAACCCAGAGACTGGAGCATTAGATCAGAACCTCACAGCTTGGGTCTGGGCTCTGCATCAGAGTGATTTCTAGGCACAGCCTGCATGGCATGCTTCCACTTCTGTTGCCTTGCTATGGCTTCCCATGTGTGATTCCTCCTAAGTCACACACTTAAGCAACAGCCTCACTGTGTATGTAGGGTCACCGACTTTTCCTATTCCATAGGGCATGCAACTGTATCATAAGTTGGTATCCTGTTGGGCAAGTAAGAAAGCTATTATGAGGCAAATTACTTAAAACCAGCTCATTGCACACATGCGCCTTGTATCAGAAAGTGTTCAGGTGCTGTATATATCTATACATCTGGGATGGGGCTACCAGGATCTCCAGCAATTAGGAAGCTGTGATACTTCCTGGAAGGGTGTCCATTATTTCCCTGTGTGCCAGTTTCTCTGCATTACAATTCTCATAACCAGGAGTTAATCCAAGAACTCTAGTACTACAATGAGCAACACAGCCTCTGCCTGCCTATGTCCATTGAGGGGCCCCTTACAATCCCATGAAGCTGCCACTCATAGCTGGTTGTTAGAAAGTTGTCCCCCAAGACCACCAACCAAAAGTGATTCTGTAGCTGCCGTCTACTGGCTTCCTCCTTTTTTTTTCTAAGCATCAAAGAGTTGAGGGTTACTCCTTAACCTCCATTTCCTGTTAGGAGTAACAATAGAAAAGAGAAAAACCTTCATCACATTTTATGATTCACCCTTGGTAAAATTTGTTTACACAAACATTACCTCATTGGCCATCTGCAATGGCTAAAGATTTATTGCTAAAGGTTATCTTCCTACCAACACCAAACTGAACAGTAAGTTGCAAACCCCTTACTGAAATGTTTATTACTCCCACCGTGCCCATGAAGATGGTGAGCTTTGCAGAAGTTCTCAGTTCAAAAACACCTTGAAGTGACGAGTGTCAAAACATAATTTCCAAGTCAGAGTCGGATCATGACTCATAATGATCTAAAATATGTCAAGGGTTTTTCATATTATTTATCACTGGGGATGAGGAAGATGTTTCAAGTGGTTCAAAAGATAACCCAATGAGCAGACATAGCCATGGATCAGAAGCACTGAAGTGGATGTAAAATTGGAGATGAACATTTTTAGGTAGAGTATTCAATGGGTTGGCTCAACCTCTAGTGTACAGGATGGACCATACATAACAGTTAACTATAATTCGGAGGGGTACAAAATAGATTTTATAAGCTCAAAAATCAGCAAATCAAGAGCGGTGTCCTCCAGTCTACAACTAGATAGCCAGAGGTTTCCACTAAAGCACATATATTTTAACTCTCCTGACTAGCAGGTGGGTTTTGCTTGTTTGTTTGGGGTTTTATTTGTTTGGTTTTGTTTCTATATCTGTGTCAAATCCCTGGTCTATTTTGGCTGTCCATGTTAGGACTGTCACTTGTCTCTACTGAGACTGTTCACGGTCAGTCGTCTCTACTGAAGCAATTGCTTCTGACCCCACGGTAAGGCTGAACATCACAGCAGGAAGCATTTGAGAGCATAAGGCAGTTCATATCATGGCTGACAGGAAACTGAGATAGTAACTGTAAGGAGACAAAGCCAAAAGAAAGCCTTCAAAGAGATCTGACTCAGTGACTACTACCTACAACTAGGCCAACGTTTTACAGCTGAGCTAGGGCCTCATAGTCTAATCAATTTAGATCCATCAATAATGAAACCATTGATTGGGCCATAGCACTAATGATCTAATTCATGATCTGAAAACACCCTCCCACAAGTACCCAGAGGTATACATTACCAATCTCACTAGGGGGTATTTTGATGCAAGTTGAATTAGCTATCAAGCAACTATCACAGCTAGGGACTGAAGGTGGTTCCTTGTCATAGTGCGCTCGGCCAAAATCAATCACAGTTCTCCACTGACTTTGTTAAAGGTCCAGTTGTAACATGGTTGGGCTAAGACTTTCAATGGCTGGCAGTAAAGGAGAGAAGAATCAGAGAGGATCAGAGAAGAAGAAAGAGTTCACACAGGACAGTAAGTCCAGCCTCCCCACATTTTCCCTGTCATTACAAGCCCTCCCTTTCCTCCTGCAGCCTACTTCTCATTCTGCAGGAGTTGTGCTGGGGGTTTAAGCCTGGCTTCCCTCCCCTAAAAGCTCATTAGAGAGGGTTCCATTGTGCGATGAAAGGAGGCAAGGGGGTTATGCATGTTTGTGGGTTTTCTGAATGTCTATAGTGTTTCAATAGCTCCTTTGTTCTCTCTCTCTCTCAATAGTTCCTGTGTCTTAAGAAATTATAAGTTTTTTTTGTTCTTCCTTTTGCATTAGTAGTTTGGGGGAGAAACAGAAAGAAAAGAAAAGAAACCAATTAAAAACTAAAGTTTTTAAACTTACAAGGAGCATTTCTAAGGAGTTCACAGGTCTAACCTGCACTTACTACTACTGTCTGCTAAAACAGAGCTTCCTTGAGAGGTGAGCAATAAAAAACCATTTAGTACTTTGATTTCCAGAGACGCTTTTGTCAACTCGCTTGCCCCCTTCACTGTAGTCCCTGGTTTCTGTACAATCCATAGAAAAAGGAGACATGGGGGCACATTTGCATGGGTTAGGCCTCTTATTAGAGTTTTCCCCAAATGCCAATTTGCAGAACACTCTAATGGAGAAATGCTTAAATATTTCATCAATGTCAATGGTTTGTCAAGTTCTCCTGCCAGGCAAAGTGGCCTTCCAAGCTAATCTGGAGTGAAAGAGGAGAGAGACTGATTGTAAAACAGAATATGAGTCTATCTAAAGCTTTAATCCCAAAGGCTGCTCAATCATCCCACCTACCACACCCATGTGGCTACCAACTTTGGCTAAGAAACTAAAAAAAAAAAAAAAAAAAAAAAAAAATTAAGGCCACATTATTTTAACATGTGCTCATCTGTTCTGAGCATGTACATGTGTGTAGGCATGTTGACATGTTTACATGTGTGGTACTACATGCAAATGTGTGGTGTATGTGGAGGCTAAATGTTGATAATGAATGATCACTTTCCACAATATATATTGAGGGAGTATCTCTCGCTTGAGCCCAGAGCTGGGCACTTCTTCGAGCAAAGTTAGCAAAGGGAATACCCATCTCTGCCTCCTGGGCACTGGAATTACAGGTGGGAATACCCATCTCTGCCTCCTGGGCACTGGAATTACAGGTGGGAATACCCATCTCTGCCTCCTGGGCACTGGAATTACAGGTGGGAATACCCATCTCTGCCTCCTGGGCACTGGAATTACAGGTGGGAATACCCATCTCTGCCTCCTGGGCACTGGAATTACAGGTGGGAATACCCATCTCTGCCTCCTGGGCACTGGAATTACAGGTGGAGCATCAGGCCAGTGCTACATTTGCATGAGTTTCTAGGATCCAAACTCAGATCCTCACACTTTACCCATCCCATCATCTGCCAAGCCTGAGTCCATTTCTGTTTGTCTCTCCTCCCAGTCTCCTCACTTTTTTCTTCTTGATATCAGTGTTTGTCTTATGCATCTCTATATCCAGGGTGTTGCTCAAAGTCTGGCCCATAGTCAGTACTAAGGCAATATTTCTTTAGCCAAATTGATTCATTTTCCATTCACTCATCCAACATTTACTTGAACCCTACTATGCAGTAAGTTCTTGAGCTAGGAGCTGGCTCGGGGCAATGAATCAAACAAGGCTTTGGCTTTCAAAGGGCTTCAATTTTAGGAAGAGAGTAAGGTAGTAAACAAATACTTGAATAACGATATTTATCATTAATAAATTATCTGATTTATGTATAAACAGGGCTTTGAGGGAAAGGGGGTGTTAATAAAATGTTGAGTGGCAAGGGGAGGGGTCAGGCCATTCCTCTTTCACCCAGCTTCATTGTAAGTATGCTCTGAATAGCTGCCTGAACTCTCAAAGAGCCCTTGTTGGATTGTGGAGAAAGGTAAATAAAACAAGTTGTCTTTTCTCAATGCTACAACCCTGTCATTCTCTTCCTAAAATGCCTGTGGATGATGTCTCTATTATACAGCAGAAGAGAAAGGTAATACTTGAACTTCACAGGTTTTGCTTATAGGACCTGGTAAGCCACAGAGTCCTTGAGATTACAGAAAGACTAGTAGAGAAAACAAAACTAGAAAATGATGCTAAAGATGATCTATTCTATATAGCACTCACTGTGTGTTGTGGCTGTAAAAACTACATTAGTGATGCAGGGCATCACGTGTTTAACCAGCATCACCTCCAAGGGCCCAATATATGTTGTGGGAAAGGCCATATGAAAGTAGGGAGATACATCAGCATTACTCATCACCCTCAATTGTGCCAGGCCTTTAACATGTAATTATCTGACTTAGTCTTTAAAATAAAATCTTCCCAAGGATAATCTTTATTTTTCTCTTGTCCCATTGCTGAAAATACTGATATCGTAAGTCACTGAAATTACCCCAAATCACCTATCTACACGATGGTGAAATCAAGACTGGCATCCAATTTCCTTTCCCTCTAAAGTTTACATTTTATGTGTTTCATCATACCAGCCCTGGGCCTGAAGCATCATTCCAGACACAGTAGATACTATAAAATGGTCAGAGAGCAGCCTTTAATGTTCTCAAAGAGATCTCAAGCTCACTGGGTAAATGAATGTATTCACATAGCTATAACCAAGGCAAAGAAGAGAGATAAAATGTGATGGGCTGGGATAGCCAAAAAAGCAATATGAAAACGTAGAATGAATCCATAAAAATAGGACAGACTTGGAAAGCAAAGAAGAAACAAGCAGAGGGACAGAAAACTGTTCATATAGTAGAGTATCTGAGGTGCATTATACAGGAGAAAGGTATAGAGACATGTGTGATCTTGCTCTTGAATGAAAGAACAGAACTCACTCCAGCACACAAGAGTACTAGAATGTCATGTATATCCCCCTAGACAAGAGGTTAGATAGCCACAAACATGGTCAGAAAATGAAAAGTCTATTTATGCTTCTATAGTCTCATGAAGCCTGGTTCACTTCACCACTAAACAATAGCAACATCCTGTTGGGAGGTTCCACCTTGGCTTTGGCACATTCCACCAGTGTTCAGGAGCTGCAGTCTTACCAAAATAAAAGTCCATTAAGAGCTTCATAGCCCGCTCTGCAGAGAGAAGCATAGCCTCTCAGATCCTCAGCTCCTTCATTGGTAAGTGAAGGGGCAAACCAAAGACTTCAAAGTCAGTGTTAGGAATGACAGATGTCATCAGATAAAAGACTGCTTTTTAGGACCTACCCCACACCAGGTGCAAATGTTAATTACAATATTCTTTTATTCCATTTTGTTCTTTTGTATAAACGTTATACCCTCATCCAGAAATTTAGCTATTATCTTCTTCACCACCCCCTCTTTCTCTCTCTTCAGGACATGCATCCAGTATTAGCCAATTCTGTAACTCAACCAACTCTTCACATCTATCCCTCTCTTCTATTCCCCTGACTCCTAACCCAGTTACCCACTAAGACTTCCTAGCTCATATCTATATTTTCTGTATATACTCTGTAGTCCTCCTGAACCATGGATCATTCTTCCAAAAGCATTCTTGAATGATGCCTCTAAGATACAGCAAAAAAAAAAAAAAATTAATACTTGAACTTCACAAGTTTCTCTTAAAGGACCTGGTCGGCCATGGAATCCTTGAGATTACAGAAGAACTAGTAGAGAAACAGAAAATGGAAAACCATGCTAAAGTTGATGTGTGTATTCTGAGTAGCATTCCCTGCATGTAATAATTGTAGAAGCTACATTACTGATTCTGGGTATCACATTTTTAAGTAGCATTACCTCCAGGGGCCCCACATACATTCTCAGAGAGGTCATAGCAAAGGTACTTCCTAAGCACATTATAACCAAGTAACTACACTTCTCAACAAAACCAGAGAGATACAACTCACTACAGGAGATAGACATATAAAAAAACAAAAAAAACAAAAAAACAAACAAAAAAAAAAAAAACAAAAAAACAAAGTTCTGGAGGAGGACTATTTTGACAGTAGAGTTCCTATACCATGAGGATCAGGGTTAAAATGAAATACACCACCTCGAGGAAGCAATATCCTGAGAAACCAGCTGAACAAATCCTGACTACAAAGATGTCTCTGCTCAAAGACATTTTGCAAATGGAAATACGTATGGCAGGATCAAGATGCATGGGGAGGAACACACCAGACAAGCAGAGGATGGGGCGCCCAGTGGTCAAGAAGAAAAACAAGCCATCTACCTATCCAACACAACTGTAGCTTCCAGAGATGAAGGACATGTACCAACCAACAATAGCCTTCAAATGTGATGTTTTTAGATGGGGTATGACTCTGCTTAATTTTCTTCTAGGTAATCCTTCTCCATCCAAAAGTACATGGTAGAAATCCCTACACTCCTTTTAATGGTCTTTGAAGTTTTGCAGTTGTATGACTTGGAGTAGAAGATCAAAGACTCTGTTCTCTCTTGTATCCCTGCCACTGAGCACAGGACTCAGCACTGAAGAGTGTAACAGTTACCTTCCCCCTGCTTTTACAAAATATCTGAAAGGAGCAAGTCAACAGTGGACGGGTTTGTTTTGACTCACAGTATGAAGGGACAGTCTATTATGAAGGGAAAGGCATACCATGAGGAGTGTGGGGCAGCTATTCACTCATGTCTGCAGTCAAGAAGCAGAAAGAGATGTCCATAGCTCACATTCATGGTCAGCTGTTTATCCTAGGTTAAGCCTGTCACACAGACAGACCCCCATGTTTCTCTTCCAGATGAACCTTAAAACCATTGAGAGGATTAAACCTCACATTGAGCACCCAGGGGGACAGGAAAATTGGTTCTGTGTTAAGATGTTGTAAACTCAAATGTTATCCCCAAATAGCTGTGCCTAAATGACTTCAGGATACAGTCAACTCTTCCAAACCCACTATTTCATACCCAAATATAAACAATGATGAGACCAACATCTTCAAGTTAACAGATAATTTCAGTTAACTAACATCATTTGTTTCTTCAGGAATTCCTCAGCATATAAGAAATGCCCACTAGAAAACTGTTACTACTAACATTTGTTTTTTCTGAAACAAGATCTCACTAAGTAGCCCTGGCTGGCCTGGCCTCAAACTCACAGAGATCTGCACGCCATTGCCTCCTGGGTGCTGGGATTAAAGGCATGGGATACTATGTTTGGCTTATTAACAATTTTTGTCAGGGTTCCATAAATACTTGTTGAATAAATGAAAGGTCAACATTAACTTCATGTTAAATACTTCAGCAGAGCCTTGGCACACACATATTTGAGGAGCACTTCTTCAGAAAATGGGCCCCTGACCATTTATAGCCTATTTTTTGGCACACATTCCAATCATCTGTTTGTTTAGATAATGAGAAGGGGGAAAGGGCCCCTCAACAGATCTTCACTCTCCTCTAGGATTCCCATCTCAAGAACATTCAGGCTGAAGCTGAATTGTCTAGCTGCCAAAAAGGCCGACGATAGGAAAATATCACAGTTCTGGAGATGTCCCAAGATAACTCAGACACCCAGTGGGTATCATCTCTGAGAGGGAAGAAGATCACAGTACTGTGGCTACCGGAATAGCCTCCACTGATCCAAAGCCAGATTTGGGCACGGGCATGAGCTGATGGGCTGAGCTTTCTGGAGGAAGTCTAGACCCAAACACTTGGAGCTCTGCACATAAGACACACAGTGCTGCTCTGAGGAGCTGCTGCCATTCCTTATCCTCCCCCAGGAGCCCTGCCTTGGGAAGCTGTCCACTTCTCCTGAAGCATCCCGACTTTCCAGTGACTTCAGGGCTCTGGAAGCATGCATGTTCTGCAGAGCAGAAAAGCAGGCACACATGCATCTATGCGTACATACACATACGAAGTGAGGTGAGGCTGGTATCCCCTGCTTCCTTCTTGTGTATCTTCTGCATTCCCTGAAGCCATCTGTGACATTACATACCACTCAGGTAATATCAGCCACCTGAATGAAACATCTGCTAACCATGTTACTCCAGAAGTGTGGCCATGAACTGGTGCTCCTGCTGTAGAGTCAACTCATGGGTGAAGCGCAGGGAAGAGGCAGCTTGTCCCCTCCAGGAACAGTATCTATTCTTACATCCCCATACTAAGTTGTGAAGACCAGAACCAAGCAAGGGAGAGAAAGGAAGACTTCACAGTGTGAATGAGGTCTTAGAGATGGAAAGACCCAAGGAGCTTCTGTTGGGACATCTGTCCTCAAAAGCAGACAAGCGAATCAAGTACTGATGCTGCCACAGCAACAAATACAGCCATGAAAACTGATTGTTCTTGTCCACCAGGGAAGGTCTCTAAGTCATTTTCTCTCATAGCACTACTGCCTTTTCTAGGAAGAAAAAATCCCATCCCACTACCACCTTATATTGCCCTCTTTGAAAACAATGAGGTATAAAACACTTTGACATAACTGGTCAGGCATCTAAAGAAGAGCACACCCCCTCTACTCCTCCTTGATGGTACTCACTGTTCTTAGACAGACACCTTTGCTGGCATCTCTTGGCCCTTGTATTGCCCTTGCTTCCCTTTGGTAAAGCTGCCTGAGACTCACCTTGATTCATATGGCCAGTATCTTCTATCGGGTCCCAGTTTACCTCCCTCCTTGGAGAAGCCTGTCCCAACACCCAAAACAGTCAGCCCATGCTCAGTGATGTTTTATCCTAAGCACTTGCTCATTTTGTAGTCATACTATACAATTTCATGTGGCTTTGATATGCACTGGCACATAAGCCTCCTGACAGAATAGAACACTGTTGCCCAAGCCCAGCATTTATCAGAAATGTATTAAACTCACTGACTGACTGACTCACCCACTCACTCACTGAATGGATGTATGAATAAATAAATAAAGCCATTCTACAATGAAATGAATATCCATTGGTAACCTTTGGTTACTGGATATTGTAACAGGAGCTGTATGTATATATGACATCTATACATATAAATATATATATATGTTATGACATTATCTATGAAATATTTTTATATTACATACAATTATACTTTAAATAGTTATATATTAAATATCAATATATTTTATATTTATATAAGGTATATACATATATATTATATACATTTATTTGTATAATAGAAAGCAGGATATATCTTCTATGTGTCTTATGATCTGTCTAAAATATTATTGGGTACATTTTATCTAGTCTGTTCTCTGAGTTTCCTATAAGATATGCATTTTTATCAGCTTGTCACAGCTGAGGATATCCCATCTCAAAGGTCAAATATGTTTTCCAGGGTCATATGAATAGTGAGCGACAGCTGCTTGTTAAGAGCAAATCAAGGCTGGTGAAGAATTGATCTCAGATCCGGGATTTAACAGTGTCCATATGTTCCCTGCATGGGATGCCTAGAGAAGTAGTAAAAGAAATGGGCTCGCTTTCTTTACCCCTGTCTGTGTCTAGCTCCATTGAATGTCAGTATATTGGCCACTCCATGCTCTAAATGGCAGCTACTAGGAGTCTCCCCTCTCCCTGCTCTACTGGACACCTCACAGGATGTCCCCTTGCAGGAAAATGGAGCATTTGCTGGGATCTGCTGTCTTTCCTGGGACTAATTTCCCATGAAGTAATGTGCAGCTCCATTTCCCACTTCCAATGAAACAGGGCAGAGATGAAGCCCCAGCCATGCTCCCTGATCCCAGGGCCCAGCAGAGCAGGGATGTCCCACCAGGAGGCTACATTCTTGCTACCCAGAGAGTGGCCTCTCTGCATGCCAAGGCTTCAGGCTAGGTCTGGTAACCTGGAGACAGGCCAGCTAAACTGTTCTGTCCAACAGGGAGTTTTCCTTGGTGGTGACATTCATGCAACATAAAATAACCATTTTTTTTAAGTGAGCAATTTAACAGCACTTATGCATTTGCAAAGTTGTGTGGCTACCACTTCTGTGGAATTCTAAAGTTCATCACCTCCTAAGAAGACCCTCCAGTCACTGCCTACACTCCCTGCCCCAGTTTCCATTATGATAACCCATCTACCAACCAGTGCCAAGACCTGGCAATTCTGGATATTTCCTATTTGAATTCTGGATATTTCTCACTTTGAGTTCCAGAGTCTGCTTCTCTCTACTAATCATGATATCATGATGCTATAACAGAGGAATGCAGCTTTTTTGATTTTGCAACACAGTGACATTGTGTACAGATGTGTAGGGCCATATTCACAGCTATTCTGTGTGCCTGCTGTGAAGTGGGCCACAGGTTGGACACATCTGTAAGAATTTCCACCTGACAGTGGGGATCACTGTGTCCATCTTGATTTAGGCCACTTGCCATTTACAGATGCCAAGCCAGAGTAGGTTGATGACACACCTACCCAGAACCATTGGAAGATGGAAGACTCTAAACTCTATCTGCCTGTAAAAGGCAGCCATTCCTTGGATAGTTCTTAGCCGGTGGGTGAGCCACTTGGAGAAGCCCATAGTCAGCGACCAACCCTCATTTGTACCCAAGAGTAAATAGTGCTCACTCTTTAGGTTCTTAGAGGCTAGCACTCACAGACAGAAAGGAGAGATGTTAATATTAAAGGGCTTGTGCATTTTTGCTGAAGAAAACCAGCCTAGAAATCTCCAAAGCCAAGCACCTTCAAGAATTTAAACCGTATCATATTTCAGATTGAGGTAGGACAGATTGGGCTCTGACCTCTCTGAGGTATCAGCCAAAGGTGACACAGAGGTGACAGAGGGCTTGAGTGTTATCAGCTCTCTGGCCAAGAGCCCTGAGATATGATTATCAATACAACCAAGAATTCTGTGTCAAAAACCTGGCTATGTACTGAATGCTTACCACAGTTCAGAGGGAATATACTGTTCACCTTGTTCCCATGTATCCAGAGACAATTCAGATGTAGCCTCAAAGCTCCCCATCTTCCTCTGTCCAACGTCATAAGTACCCTCCATTCCTCAAAGAACAAGAATTGTTCACAGGGTATGTCTCAGCTTTCTTCACTCTGCTGCCATGGGGTTCCCCTCCCCTGATTTTAATCTATATTAGTCTGTGTGTTCATGTGTGTGTGCACATGTGCAGGTCTCCATGCACACACATGTGTGTTTGTGTGTGTGTGTGTGTACACATCAGGTGTTTGCCTCTATAGCTCTCTGCCTTACAGTTTGGGACAGTGGTTCTTACTGAACCTAGAAGTCACCGATTTAGTTAGATTAGGTGGCCAGCAAGACCTAGAGACCCTCCTATCTCTACCTCCCTAGCCCTGGGTTTATAGGCACATATATCACACCTGGCCTTAAATTTTAAGACTTGTTTTATGTGTGTGTGTATATCTACACATCTGTGAAAAAACTGTCCCCAGAGAGTGTCACTGGATTCCTGGAGGCTGGAACTACAGATGTCTGTTAGCCACCCAACATCGGTGCTAGGAACTGAATAAACTCAGGTCCTCTGGATGAACACTCTTAACTAATAGGTCATGTTTCCAGCCCCAACTCTTGCCATTATCACATGGGTTTTGAGGGTCAAGTCAGGTCCCATGCCATCTCTCCAGCCCTTATATGTCACTGTATGTCCTGGACTTTGCCCTGTGCTTGGTCCCACTGTTCAATAGCATTTCTGAGCTCCATCCACCAGATGCCACCAGTCCCTCTCCCCTATCATAACAATCAAAAATGTCTCCAGGCTTTGCCAAATGTCACCTGGGGAGCAAAACCAATGGGCCCCAGCTTCCAACCTCTGATAGGATCAGGTGAGGCAGTAGCAGGTGAGGAGCTTCAGACTAGTTCAGACTGGAATTGCCTGAGAGCTGAAGGTATGGGATCTTGAGCCTCCCTTCTGAAATTAGGTTAATTACAATCAACTCTCAATTATCCAGGGGCTGATTATCTACATTACCCTAGCCCCACCCCCACACTACCTGCCTTCCACCCAACCTGCCATTCACCAGGAGCTGGCACACCAGGGAAGAAGGAATGCATATCAACCTCTGGAAGGTTGCGTTATTTGTTTTGTTTAGCAGGGAGAGTTAAGCTTGTTAAAAATGCAGCCTCCTTGCATCTGGCTGTAGTGTTTATGCTACCCAGATTCCTCTGGCCCTGAAAGCTGAGATGCTAAGGAGAATTGGGGCTCCTTCCTTCTCTCCTTTGGCAGGGAAAGTTCTAATGTAACTTCTCTCCCTGCAAGCACCAGTCTGTGCTTCTTAAGGCAGACTAGCCATGGCTCTTCTTGGGGAGCAGACTAGACAGAATATCACAATACATGAAAGCACAGAAGAACATGTGCACAGAAAGAGTAAGCTCCACTCTTATTTTTAAAACTGAAAAAGGCTTCTCCCTCTTTGCTACAGAGCTTGTAGCAAAGGCAAAATCCACCCATATTTCCCACCACCTTACCATCCACACACTCCTCACCTGGTGCACAAAAGCACCCCAATTTCCAAAACCTTTTCTCCACTAATATCATATGTCAGTGACTCTAACTGCCACCTTCATCCTTGTCTGGGATTCAGACCCATGAACTCAGGGACTGTCCCTGTTGTTCTCGCATATCTCTAACACATGGCCCATGACACAGAGTAGTTGCTTAGGACACTGACTAAACATAAACATGAGGGAGCAAAGGAATGAACCTTGCTTCACTTCTGAAAGGCATGTCCAATGCTGACAACCCCTTGCCCAGCTTTCTTTTCTTCATGAGACACTCTGATGTCTCCTAGGCTGGCTTCTAACTTGCTATCTAGCTGAAGATGATGACCTCAATCTTCTGATCCTTCCGCCTCCACCTCCCAAGCCAGAGCTGAGATTGGTTGCACGTGTGATCATGCCCGGTGAGTTCTCTCCCCGGAAGTGCATCTTTCCTTTGGCTGATGCCCAAGAACCTCCACTTCAATATCTTTTGTTTATTTTTATTCTCACATGAGTTGGGCATATCCACGGGGCATTGCTACACACTTGCAGAGTGTGCGCTGGCCACATCCAACCTCTGCTTCCCTCTGCTTCCCAGGAGCTATAGCCACACCCACCGTTCCCTCCGCCCATGCCTCTCGTGTCTCCTTTTCCTGTACATCCATCAGCAGCCGAGCTCTCCCCACGTCTCTGCCTTTTCTAATTCAACAGTACTCTTCCTATCTCAACTCTGATCTGTGTAACCATAGTCTCACCCTGACAAGGCAGTCTGTCTGTCTGTTCCATTCTACACTGTTTCTTGTATCATTTGTCTCTAAGAACAACTGGGGCATCTTTCCGAAAATGTACTCCAACCTGTGTTGAGTGTGACAGTATCCTAGAGTTGCTTGTACATATGTTCTCATTCCCCTGGGCTGGATAGGTGATTCGGTTAAAGGATAAAGAATAGTAACTGAAGTCTGGCCAATCAGAGCTCCCTCTCAACCACACCTCATACACTCAGCCTAGAGACAGGTTCAGGGATCTTCAAGTGATCCAATATATGCCAAAACAAGTCTGGTCCAGCATTTGCCTGGTTGAAGAGAAGAGACCCCTTTCCCCAATGAGCTCCAAGGAAAGGGCATTTGTTCAACTTGCCTCCCTGTCAGGGAAGAATGCCTGGGGGTATGGTGTCCAGCCAGCTCTCAAAAGTGAAAAAAGAAGAGGAAACGTAGAGAAGAGAGAGATCCAAAGATCAGTATCTCCTGTGGGCCCTGGAATTTGTTATGCTTGGAAGACTTGATGGATTTCAGTTAAATGACCCAATGCCTTGTCTGTGATAGTTCTAAGTGCGTCCTACAAAACCAGTCACCTCTGAAAGGACACTGACAGCCATGTCACCAGACCTGGGCCAACAATGACAGCATACCACATGTCCACTTGCTCATGACTGTTTTTATTTGCCACACAGACACGGGGCTCGGACTGTACCTCTAAACCCATATCTGGCCTGAGGAAATGAGCTTACTCCCCTTAGCACAGGTAGCATCCATGCTGTCCTAACCCCAGATTGTAGACCGGTCTCCTGAGGACAATCCTATTACAACGCTCCTCTATTACAGTTTCTCCCACGCCAATCACAGGCTGATACAGAAAAGAATCTGGATGTCTCAATGGGGAAACTCTCCAAAGCCATACACCAGTGACTCCTTCCCTTGCGGCCATGTACAGCATTTCTTAACTAACAGGTAGCACCCACTCATCTTCACTCCCTACACCCACTCTGGCTTTCCTTAGTGATTAGTTCTCTCCTATAAAACACCCTGGCCATGGTGGTCTAGAATTCTGAAGCCAGGTCACAAGCCATGGAAGAAGTTATATTTCTCTGAAGAAGCCATGATGTGAGAAAGCATAGGCAGTGGAGGAAGTTGTGTGGAGACCATATAATTCTACTTAGTCTCCAGCTGTTCTAGGCTTCCCAACCTGGTGCTGCCAGGTTAAAAGAAGAGTTGTCCTTGAATACAATCCCTCCCCCCAGCATGTCTTAGAAAGAGCCAAGTTTCTAACTTTGTGAGTTTATTAATTATGCCCATCATTTTTGCCTTTGATACACCCAGTTGAAACCCCAACCGAGGGGCTGGGAGGTATCTTGCCACTATTGTCTGTGTACTTCAAGGTCCAGACCTGCAAACACCTGAAAGTATTGTGGGTCTGTATCATTAGCTTTTTGCTTTCTTTCGCTCCTTGTTTTGATATGTAATCTCAATAATAGCCTGGGCTAGGCTAGTGTTCCTGACTCACCATCCTGAATGCTGGGATCATAGGCATATGCCACCATGCCCACCTATGCAAGTAGATGTGGGGTCATTTGTTATACCACTCTGTTCTTGCCTAGCTTTACCAAACTATTCATGACCTCCACTAAACATCAGAACCATCTCTCCAAAGTGGCCATGACAGAGACACCCCTCCATCAGCTGAAATGAAGCCATGCATCTACCTGTATTCTTCCATTACTCTATTCCAACCTCTAAGGCTCTGCATAGTATTTGATGCTAAGATACCAGCATGTATCTGATGAACAAATGAATCTCATTCTGACCTCTGTGAGAGCACTCCATGAACTATAGACCTGCCGGTGGTTTCAGGGGTCCATGGAAGGAAAGCAGCCCTGCAAGTGTTATTGTAATAATCCTGACAGGTTCCAAGCCTGGTGATCATTAACCATCCCCAAGAGAGCTAGTTAGTGAGCACAGAAGAAAGCCCCCTCCTCGGGGTTGGGAGCGCCTTGCCCTGGCGGCACTTGGCTTCAAACTGAACTCACAGTGCCTTCTCACAGAGCCAATCTGTCTATAAAATTGGTGGTTTCTATAGAAACAGAGACTCTGTAGTAAGTGAAGGGAAATTGTACATTCTGCCAGCGTACAAAGATCAATCCTGTTCTTAGACGGGGCCAGGGCTCTTTCACGCTTTATTTTTGAGCATCTCAACTTTCATTTCCACCCCAGCCGTCTCATCGCATATTTATGAAGCTTGTGCACTGGTAATCACCTCCCTTCTAGCCCTTCTACTTTGTTAGCTATGACCACAGGCAGGAGTTTACAGGAGCATCACGGAATCCCCTGCATCCTGTCATAGGCTGAGTAGTACCAAATCTCAACCTCAGAGGCAGAGCTGGGATCTCCTGTGTCCCAGGGTGGCCCTATAATGGCAGATACATAGAATGCTAAGCATCCCTTAGCTGAACACTATAAGAATCTACTCAGGAATCCAGGACTGCCTCTACTTTAGGGAGTCCCCAAGCTCGTCAATACTAATAATATATCTGTAACCTCTGGTTTGTACCCCAAAGTGCAAGTAGCTTCCTAATAAGCAAAAAGTTGTACATGAATCACTCAGGGCATTTCTGATCATCTACAGAGAAAATGAGAAGAAAAATAAAGAACACAGGTTGTGTTTAATATTTTAGATGCAGGTTCAAAATTTAACACACTTGTTAACTCATGAAGTGTCTGCTTTTATCTTAATTCACTCTTAAAATGAGATATAATGTTGTATTTCTTTCATCTAAAATCATTTTCATAGTACTTACTTGAATCTGACCTGGGGAAACCAGATGTGATTTGCCTTTTTCCCTGCTCTGATAAATGACTGGTTGGATAGATGAGGGAATTAAAGATGAATGAATGGATAGATGGATGGATGGGGATAAACTATAAATGTAAACAACAGATACATTTGTTGGTTGTTGGAGGATGGATGGACACAAGGATGGATGGATGGAAGGATGGCTGTGAAATATACATTTGTTAACAACTGTATAGAGACAGATGAATTCATGACTGTATGGATGAATACTTAATGAATAGATGCATTGCTGTGTGGATAAATAAATTGGTATATGAATGGGTGGGTGAATAAATGGATGGACAGATGCATATATTAGAATGAATTATGGGTTAGTCTATGGGTGATGCATGAGCAGATGAAGAAGGAAGACTGACTAGCAGATAAATAAGTATATTGATGGATAGGTGGGTAGGTTGGTAGATGGATAAATGGAAGACAGTGATAAAGAAGAGTAGATGGGTAGAGATAGGCAATTTACCCACCAGAATACTATTCTAAAACTAGCTGCCTAAACATTCATGACTTTCTTAAGTGCATACTATGTGTCAGGCATGATGTTGGACAATGAGAATATGCAGTGGCTATGACAGATGAAGCCCCAGTCCTCAAAGAGCTAAGCTTTCAGTACGTCTAGACTAGGAACAGATTTCACAAACAAGAGTGGATATAGGCTAAGTATACCAGGACCTTCCAAACTGCACAACATCCATCATGTTCCAAATGCATTACAGTGATTATTTTGCTCATGATAATACTTTTTTCTAATAGCAATTCTCATCTATTAATGGTCTCCCCGTGATGATAGGACTGGTTGTTATCATCTCATCCACTAAATAGTGTAGCTGGGGCTTCCTAAAATAAGGTACCTGTAATTCCCAGCCCACAACCTCAATAGTAGCCTGGGAGGTAAGGCCAAGAGACCAAAGTAGAACATTCTTGCTGACATTATTGTGAGGGGCACAGAAAGTGCAAGAAGAGAAGTAACCTAAGGAAGAAAGGTGAATTGAAGATGGTACATCCGCAAACAGTATATACTCATAATCACACTTCCACACTGGACTGTAGTTCCAACTATGGCAGATCTAATGGAGACTGCAAATACTTCTCCTCTTCCCCAAGAAATGACCAAAATAGATGTTTATTGCTACGGTTACATTTGAACAAAGAGCTAAGGGCAAAATGACAAGCTATAACCAGACTACCACCCTCTGTGAGTCCGATGTACTGGTCCTACATTTTGAGGCCAGAAGCATTTGATTTTATATCTATTTAGTATAGCCAAGGTATCTATTCTTAAACCACCTGTGAAAACAATGTTTGTTTTGGAGCAATGCTTGTCTGCATCACCTAACTCCAAAACTCGACAAACTTCCCAAGATCATGCACCCAACAGTTAACAGTGATTATTTTAGTGACTGGCTATATCACAGTGATTAATACAAAGCCTCATGAAAGAGTCAGCTACGGAAATGTGCATATTTCTAATAAGGTCTCCTTCCAACAGTGAATCTCAGATACATCTGGAATGGCATTGGGAGCTGCCTGAACACACATGCCTGAACTTCCCAATCTGTTTCATGGGAAGAAATCGAAACCCAGAAGTGATTAACTACAGATCAATGAAACAGAACAATAAACCCTGTGAAAGGTCAAACTTGTGGTCCATGATATCATGCAGCCAGCGAGCCAACATCATCAGAAGCATTGTACACGCTGCCTGCTCACCAACCCTTGTAAGATCAGGGCCTCTGCAAAGAAAATGAAGTTCATTTCTTATACAACTGTAGGAAAAGCAAATTTGTTTTTAATATAATACTCTATGTTGACTTCACACTCAATTTCTTTTTACAAAGGCCAAGATTTGATTATTCTTTTCCACCCTGGGAACTTGCATGAGAAAGATAGCAGAACATCCTTTCTCTGTTTGTAAATAAAGGCAAACTTTTGACTCTCTCCATCTAACACTCCCCTTTATCTCTCACAACCTGAGCTGACATCATATACTGCCTAATGGAGACAAATGGCGCAGTATGAGGGAGTTCATGAAAAAGGAGGTGTCTTCGATAAGTGACATCCTGTCGCTGGTAAAGATTTTCATTAATGAACCTCTAGCACCTCCTGTTCCTCTCTGATGTATCCATCTCTGGAAACTTCTTTACACAAAACTCAGATTTAATTTCCTCTTTCATTAATTAAATTTCATATTAATCCCATCCATTAGAGCCTAATACCTCTCAATTATACATGGAAATCTCCGAGGATAGTTAGCAATTGAGACTGTCCCAGGATTCCAGGAGTGCCATGCACAGACTATCAGCTTTAATTAGGTTTTCATTAATTAATCTTTAATCAATTGATATTTTATATTTTGGGTCCAAGACTTATGATCTGTACATCACAATCTCTTAAATGACACCCCATTTATTGTCTTCAGTCAAGCAAGAGGCCAAAAAGGAGTTAAAGAGTAAGGGCTGAGGGCAGGCTCCCTGTTGGTTGCACATACAAATACAAATACAATGGCATCCTTAGAGATGGCACCCAAATAAGAATCATGAGAGGGTAGGGTGGGTGAAGAGGTAAAGAGAGGAGCAAGAAGGAGGAGAAGAAGAGAAAACTAATACATAAAATATGTCTGGTTCAACCTCAGCCAGCTCTCCTGCAGACAGCAGCTGAGTAACCTCCCAACACCACAGAACACTGTG
Organism: Micromys minutus; assembly: GCF_963924665.1. Classification (NCBI taxonomy): domain Eukaryota; kingdom Metazoa; phylum Chordata; class Mammalia; order Rodentia; family Muridae; genus Micromys; species Micromys minutus. Next base: position 46,269,854 of record NC_137980.1, on the reverse strand, counting down.
CTCGAACATTTGTCTTGCCTCCACCCCGCAGCTGGCACGTCCTCCCACCCCCTTGCTAAGGAACACACAATGAATCATCCACACTGGGACACTCTGGAGATAGAAAAGGACTTTTATTAATGATCACGCCAAGGAGCAATGCACACGGAACAGAGTGTTGTCAGCACACGAGAATATATTATCACCTCCCATGCCCACCTCCAAGCCACCAGGGCAAGCTCTGTCCTCCAGTGGCTGGAAACTGATAAATGTCCTCTCCCAGGAGCCCAACCCCTTCATATCAGCAGATCTCCATTCACTGACTGTTATGTTTTAGCTCTGTGTCCCTCACAAATACTTGGCCCAGAGTGGGCAATGCTGTTTAGGGACACTGTAGAAACTTTGAGAGGTGAGACCTGGCTAGAGGAAGGTGTCACCAAGAAATGGTCCCTTCAGGACATATTATTCCTAACTGCCTCATGCCTCATTCTTTGTTCCTTTCTGTGCTATGACATCAAAAGCTCTCCTCGCCCCTATGCTTATAATTGGCACGGTGCTCTGCCCAAGTAACCATTCGTTGAACCATCTGAAACCAGGAGCCAAATAAATCTGTCCTCCTTCAAATTGTATGTGTCACAGTGACATGATAGAAAGGCATTCACTGCTTTGCATAGACTGTGGTTTATCTAGAAGACCCAGAACTCATTGATAGTGATGCTAAGAAGGTTCAGTCCCCAACTCCTGAACACTCCAATTATCCATCTTTGAACTTAAGTTAGAGGACTACAATCCCCCACATTTCCCATCTGTGCTTTACACTGGATAATTTATGAAACTGATCCACCACCTACCTTAGTTGGGGTTTCTATTGCTGTGAAGAGAGACCAGAACCACAGCAACCATTCATTATAAAGGAAAGCGATTAGTTGGGGGCTGGCTTATTGTTTAGGAGCTTAGTCTGTTATTGTCATAGTGAGAAGCACAGTTAGCATGCAGGCAGACATGGTGCTGGAGAAGGAGCTGAGAGTTCTACAACTGGATCCACAGGCAGCAGGACGAGACTGAGATACACCGACTCTAATAAGGCCACACTTACTCATAATGCCACTGACTATGGGTCTATGGGGGCCATTTTCTTTCAAACTACCATACTACCTAATGCAGTAACAAAGTGCCTTGAATAATTTATAAATAATACAATATATATGACTATTGGGGGTTGGTCTAGTGCTGCTATGTATTTGAATGCTAAATACTGCTGGCCCCCAAGATCTGGTTGTCCCCAACAAGCAGATCTTTACATACATCAGTTGATGCTATATAAACCCACTCCCCAGTTTAAAACTATTGTTAAATAAAACTGGCAACAGCCAATTACTGGGGCAAAGGGCATGGATAGGGAGAGGTAGAGTTTGAGTTACCAGGATGGGGGTCACGGGTAGGGGCCAGGAGAGAAGAAGCAAAAAGAAAGAGGGGGGAGAGGAGAGGAGAGAGAGAAGAAGAAGAAAGAAGAAGAAGAAGAAGAAGAAGAAGAAGAAGAAGAAGAAGAAGAAGAAGAAGAAGAAGAAGAAGAAGAAGAAGAAGAAGAAGAAGAAGAAGAAAAAGAAGAAGAAGGGGAGGAGGAGGAGGAGGGAGGGAGGGGAAAGGGGAGGGAGGGGGAGATGGAGAGGGGAAGCAGAGGAAGTGGGGTGGGGGAGGGGGAGTGAGGGAGAGAGAGAGAACAGAGGAAAACACAGAACAGGAAGTCCCCATTAGCCATAATGTGCCCAAGCAAAATGCCTCCCCGGATACCTGACTGCAGGAACAGAAATAATCCAGGAAGATTCAAACATCAAGTGTTTGAGAGGCACAGTTGGGGGAGTAACCAGTGTAGCAATAGAGATTAGGGGTAATCCCCGAAATGGCAGAGCCTAATAAATAAATCGTAGTCTGAGTCCCATTCATCTGAAGCTGGAGGGGAATCAGCATAATTCATAATGTTTTGCATTTTACTGTAAGGTCTGAATCTCGCAAGTCTAAGATCCAGGCACTTAACAAGTCAGTGTCTAGAAAGAGTTTGTCCTCAGCTCCCAGTGTGGTGTCTTCCTGTTGCACCCTCATATGCTGCACAAGGGATAGGACCAAACCTGCTCCCTTGAGCCTGTCCTTTAATAAGAGAACTAATTCACAAAGGTAAAGCCACGGATAGTATTAGGACCACACCTCTTAGTTTAGGGACTAAAATTTTAGAGAGAATAAATGTATGAATCTGTCAGCATTTTTCCTACCAGGATTAGATCGCAGTAACATGTATTCATATGTGTGTATACACTCAGCCCGGAACTCACTGCACATACTCACACCCTGGAACATACTGCTTACACTCAGCCTAAAACACATTATACACACTCAGCCTGGAACTCACTGCACACACTCACAGCCTGAAACACACTGCACACACTCATACCCTAGAGCATACTGCATACACTCAGAGCCTGGAACACACTGGAAAATTCACACCCTGGAACACACTGCACACACTCACTCTGGAGCACATTGCACATATTCGAAGCCCAAAACATATTGCACACACTCAGCCTAGAACACAGTGCACACACTCACACCACGGAACACCCTGCATACACTCACACCCTAGAACACACAGCACACACTCACACCCTAGAATACACAGCACACGCTCACACTCTAGAGTACACTGCATACACTCAGACACCGAAACACACTGCTCATACGCACACCCTAAAACACCCTACACACACTCACACCCTAGAACACTCTGCACACTCACACCCAAAACACCCAGCACGCACTCACACCCTAGAACTCACAGCACACACTCATACCCTGGAACACCCTACACACACTCACACCCTAGAACAGACAGCACACATTCACACCCTGGAACACCTTGCACACACTCACACCCTAGAACACACAGCACACACACACACACACTAAAACAACCTACACACACTCACACCCTAGAACACCCTACACACACTCACACCCTAGAACACACAGCACACACTCACACACTAAAATACCCTACACACACTCACACCCTAGAACAGACAGCACACACTCACACCCTGCTTTGCTGAATAAGCCGCAGCCGTACCCATGACACAAGATATCAAAAGCAATACCAGAGCAGAGGATGAAAAGCACCCAGTCCATTTCCTTGTCAGAGAACACACAAGGACAGGAACAGCCATCTCCATTTATAAATCATAAAAAATAAAAAAGTTTATCAAATACAGGGACTAGGCTGATATACTTTTAAACTAAAAAAAAAAAAAAAAAAAAAAAAAAAAAGAACAAAGAGAAATTTACTTTTCTAAGAAAATGATTTCCTGCATGAAACGCCATTAACTTCCAGAGGATCTGCTTTGTGCTCTGCAGAAATTCAAGGAAACTTGGTTTCTGTGAAAAGGGGAACTTCTTTATAAAAACAGATAAACAAATAAAATGAGATGTGCTTTTAAAAGCTAAGAAAGACTCAAAGATGGGCAATTCAAGAGAAGTGCTTGGTATTAAGTGATCAAAATGAGAACTTTTAGATTTTTAAAGTTCACTCGGGGCAGAATCACAGACTATGGAAACACTGATTGGTGACAAAATTTCCCAAGAATAAAGGGAAGAAGGTGGCGAGGGAGATCACTGTAGAGATGTAGATTCTCTGGGAAGAAATATAATCCCAGTTTATCTATCCTTCAAAGCTGAGCTACATAGTGTGGTTCCATTGCTCAGGGTGTGACTATTCTAATAACTGTATGCTAGCAGATGCTTGGTAGATATGGAGGTGAGTCCCTTTGAAAGAAAAGCATAGTTACATTCATCCAGGGAGAAGAATGGCTGTCCTAGAATAAAAGAAATAGCTAATAACATCCATCCACACAACAGATGCTTCACAGGGGAGGAAGCACATCTAGTAAATGTTTGCCCTTGGGACAGAAGTGGGGATAAAGGAGGCTCCCAGTCTACTGGCTCTCATGGGTGGAGTGTTGATGACAAGATCATGAATGTTCCAGGGTAGGCACTGTACTCAGCTGAATAAGGACCAACAGACATGCCCAAATCTGAATCTCTAGACCTGAGAACATGCCGCCCTACATGACCGAGGACACTACATGCAACTGTAGTGATGGATGGTCTTGAGAGGAGATATTCCTGGATATTGGTGAGCCCGGTGTTATTGCGGGGCCAATGGGAGCAGAGATGGGAAGAACTGATGCTGTGTCCCAAATGCAGGCACCCTCTGGGGGCTGGAAAAGAGGGAAGAAAAAATGGCCCTGGAAAGATTCCACAAGTAGCTCAAGGCTGCTGCCTCTGGTGCTACAAAATAATTAATTGGTTCCCAGTCGGATTGCTGAAATTGTTACTCTTTGTTCCAGTGGCAAAGGAAACTAACATGGATACTTTATTAAGAGGAAAAAACACAGTAGAAATGCAATCATTATCTCATGCCTGGTTACAGGTTGATACTTTCCTATGCTTTGCTGAGTTCCTGATCTTAAACACTATGGAATCTAAGATCCAAAATGTGTAAGTAGCTTCAGAAACTATGAGAAAACCAAACAGGACAATCAATCCATAGGCAAATTAAATGAATAAACAGTTCTCAAAAGATGGAATAAGAATGGTCAAAAATAAATATGAAAAACTGTTCAGCAACTTTAGCCATCCAGGAACATGTAAATTAAAATACTGTTGGATTCTATCTCATCCAATTAAAACATAAATAACAACCAATGCTGAGAAAGGTGCGTGGAAAAGAGAAGAACACTCATATGCTGATGGGAGAAATGTAAATTAGTCCCATCATCATGGAAACCATATAGAGGTTTTTCAGAAGAGCTCAAGGTAAAACTCCCACGAGCTCCAGCTATAAGTTTAGGTATATACCAGAAGGTCTCTAAATCAACACACCACAGATGCTGCACATCCACGTCCATTGTCTTCTGTCCAAGAACAGAAGCAAAGATAATGAGGTCCATCTACACGATGGAGTTTCCTTCAGCCATAAAGAAGGACAAAATTATGTCATTTGCAGGAATGTGGCTGGAACCAGGGATCATAGTGTTAAGTGAAATAAATCAATCTCAGAGAGACAAATACCATGCTTGTTTTTCATTTGTAAACCCTTATAAATATAGATTCATAAAACTACTTATGCATATATGACATGAAAGTATAAATTAGCAAGACTATCTAGGGGAAGGAATGGGACTTATGGGAGGGATAGAGGAGTGGGGGATAAAGTTCATGATACTCTTGTCTTTATGAAGCCCATTCCTATGTACATGAACACATGCAAAAGAAAAATGCCCAGAGACTTCGGCTGATTATGAAATCATATTACTACAGGTACCAGTAGGAGAGAAAACCTAGAATAACCGAATGACCAGACTGAAAAAACAGAAACGAGCAGTTAGTATATGGATAAAGAGAAATCCTCGAAAAACTTAGGAGAGTTTTTTTTTAAATAAACAATATGGAGTTCCTAATAGTCTGCATCACATTTCTTCCAAGATTCAAAGAAGAGAAAACAAGATATTTATCTGGGTAAATTACTCGCCTCAGACTTCCCAGCATCAAATTGCAAGGGTTGATTAATTATCTCCAAGGTTTAAAGCATTTGGAGAATACTGAGAAATATTTACAGATGCAAATACAACCCCGAGTCTCTGCCTCTGTCAAGCACTGAAAGAAATGCCAAGTGGAGTCATTTCTGAAACATAAAGTGTAGTTATGGTTTCCCCAATTGGGGAAGTGGGAGCTTCAACAAGCTAAGGGTGGAATTTTCTTTAAAACTGATTACCAGACAGTTGTAAACATACTATCAATGCAACTGGTGGTCCTTTCAAAATGCTATCTAGGCTTATAACATTAATTAATAATGACTGAATCAGAAATGTGGATAAAGATTCCCAGCTACACCATAAAATTCTAGGAAAGAAAGATTACCTTAAAACACCATAAACAATATAATTGGGAATTAGATAACAATTAGAAATAAGTTTTGAGGAAAGCTGAAATTTAAATGTGTCAAGGCCACTAAATATACCCAAGAGCAAATTGAAAAGCAGGTTTCCAGTATGAATAATTACAAAACAAGGAATGGTAGAACATTTCATTTGTAGGTTTTGGTTTGTTGTTTATTTATTTTTCTGATTGTTTCTTTTTCATTTGGGTCTTCCCAAGTATCCCAGGCTGGTCTTGAACTCACAATCCTCCTGCCTCTGCCCACTGAGTGCTAAAATGATAAGCATGCAATACTATGTCTGGTTAAAGTTTCTAGAAAGCCAAGATGGTAAATCTTTTCAGCTTTGGCTGCAGTTACTGCTGGGAATTGCTATTCCTGTTAGCATTGCAATCATTAAGAAGGTGTCAGCTTTTTACCCCCCAAAAGGCTATCAGTGGCCAACTTCTGAACCAGAAGGGAAGTGAGTATGAAGCCAAATTTAAAACACACATACACATTAAAACACACACACACACACACACACACACACACACACACACACAATAGAAAGGAGAACGGAAAGATGGTGACCATCAGTCAGAATGGCACAGTTATACTCCATGTAAGTCACTCAAGTTATCTCCCTAGTGAAGGACACTGACACAGAAATTCAATCAAGATTTGAAGGTATACAAATATTTTCCCATAAGATTCAATCTTTTCCAATTAGGTTACAAATGGACTAAGTTTGAAAGAGTAAGCAGGTTGAAAAGAAAAACTTTCAGGAAAAAAAAATATGCAAGTCTGCCAGTATCCAATGTCAAAGTGGAATCTAAAGACAGGGCATTGAGCAGTGCCCTGAAAGCCATCTCATTGATAAAAGGTAAAATTCACAAAGAAATATTAACAACCAGGATCTTTTCTACAGCAAACAGGGCTGTTGTGAAAGAGGCAAAACAAAGTATGAGAGCCTAACTAAATCCACAACACCAAGGACTTTACACAGTTCCCTACTGCCTACTGAGTGACAGATAAGAGGAAAACGTAAATAAGAAAAGCCATGCCCGATGCAATCAGTAACTGATTTATGTGAAATCTATGTAGAGAATTTTCTTTTTTGTGTTTTGAGGGTTTAAATGTATTTCACTTCTTGTTTTATTTTTGAGACAAGTTCCTATGCTCTAACCCAGGTTGGCTTTAAACTCAGTGTCCTCCTGAGTGCCAGCACACTCAGCTCTTGAGTATGTATTTAAATGACAGTAAGAAGGTCATGTACATATGAAGCTTAACAGAGAATTTTAAATAGTAAGGTAAGTTGCATTGTTTAATCACAAGGACAAAGGGTAAGCATATGTTTCTGCTAAATTGTAACAGAAAGTGTAATTCCAATGTTATTTATTTACAAAGATTTGTATTTGGCTAGAAGGATGGCTCAGGAGTGAAGAACCAATACTACTCTTCCAGAGGACCTGGGACCATTCCCAGCATCCACATCAAGTGACTCACAACTGCCTGTAACTCCATCTCCAGGGGATGTAATGCCCTCTTCTGGTTTCCACGGGTACTGCACTCATGCACATAGTTACTCACAGCCTGACATGAAAGGCTAAGAATCACATACAAAAAATTAGGACATGACCACATACATTTTATTTTAGGAATATAAGGATATCTAGAAATTAATTAATTCATACCTCTTCCTACTTTAAATCAACTCTAGGAAACAAAAACAGTCTCACACAGCGTCAGTGCTATGTAAACCATGTCAGACTGTTATTTAGGAGAAAATGGTAAGAAAAAGCTGTTTGGTCTTGTTCAGTTCGCTATGCTACTGTTGAAAATATCTTCCATCTGCAGTTAGCTGAATCCACAAGTGTGGAAACTGCCCTGAAATCTCAACTGCACACACAAATTCATACCTTTAAAAAAAAAAAAAAAAAAAAAACAGCAAGACTACAAATTGGACACCTCTTCATTGAAAGAGGAGTCCAGCCATAGCCCCTCCAGGGAACAGCATGAAGCAGTTGGTGGTTTGAATAGCTTGCTAATACCTGCTGTATTGGACTTCTGAGGCTAGAACAAAAGAAAAGAAACTAAGACGGTTGTGCACCATTTTTAAAAAATCTTGTCTAGTCTAGAGTGAGAATGGCAGATTACAGAGTATGGCTCCCATCCAGTGAACCTGGCCAACACTTTTCATTCTCTCTGGCTATATCTACCTATGTTTTACTGGGAATGTTTGTCTTCTCTGCTCTCTCTGAGCCACCAATTATCTAATCATCAAAATCAATGTATGTCCCCTACTCCCAAAGTGCAGGCTTTGTTTATGGTGTCCCTGTGTCTGCTGCAGAAGGCACTACCCACTTTGACTGGGTGCCCCCTGAACCAAGTGAAGGAGACAGTGTGGCTTGGGGAACGTCTTTACTCGGGAGTCAACACAGAATAATGGCTGCCACATAAAAATAGAGCTCACTGTTAACACAACTAAGAGCAGCTGTGTGATGATCAGAAGAAAGAGAAAAACAACCAAGACTGTAGCTCATGGCACTTCATCATCAAGCAAGGGCAAGGTGGTGAGACTGAAGATTCACCCTTCCCGAATATAGTTTTCTTACGAGACTATCACAATATACCTGTGGCATTGTCAGAGAAAACTGGATTCTCTACAAGTAACCATCTATTGAACCAACCTCCTTAAAGATTTCCCTTCCATTGTATGTGTCATTACAACACCCTCCTCTGAGAGAAGCAAAAAGACCTGTGGAGAGGTTACAGCACACACACTTCAGTGAGCCATGTTCACATGGGTCTGCAGTAGCATTGGTACTGAGGGCTATCCTTTACAACTTCTTTGGAACACACTGAGAGCTGGAGCTGCCCACCCCTGTGGTAGAGCCACAGATGGTCCCTTAAAAAGCTATGTCACCTCCTGATTTCTTGAACCTGCCAATCTAGCTTTACTTAGAAAATGTGATTTTGCGGTTATAACTAACTTAAAGGCTCTGAGATTAATTTATCTTGGTTTATGACCTTGGAGGAGGGTGAGAAATGCAAGAGAGGTCCTGCGTACCAGGAGAGAAAAAGACCATGTTCAAGACCCACAAGGCAAGAATATAGCTGACAGTCACCAGAACCTGGGAGGACAGGGGGAAGGCTCCTAGAGTCTTCAAGGGATATGTTGATACCATGATTTCATATTTTGACCTCAGAGCTGTGAGAGAACAATTTACACTGTTTTAAGCCACTAAATCTGTAGTTACTTGTTAAGACCAACCCCATGGATCTAACCACAGGCCCCTGAACACCTTTATGGAATTGTATTCCCCATTCTTCCTAGGTTGTCATTTAAACCCTCCATGGACTGTTTTACCTCCAGTCATCCAAGCACAGTCCCTGTCAGATGTCATGAAGAACTTTAAAAACTCAAACCAAGACTTGCAAGCTCCTGCCTGAACCCTTCTATCAGTAGAAGATAAGCCAATCACAGGCACTGAGATAGAACCCAATTCTCAGGCTGTGCTCATAGAGGCTGGACACCTGGCCCCAGTCTGTTCCCTGAGTACTTTATCAGCCAAGACAAATGCCCCTTCAGGCCCTCTACCCTAGCTAGGGATGACCATATATTCACCCTTTGAAAATCAAGGCTACCACATGCTGTTCCTTTGGCTTGCTCCATCCTTCTCTAGTGTTATGGTGTTCTCGAGGAACTTTTTATAAAAATCTATTTATTGATTAATTAGTTAATTTGTATGAGTACACTGTAGCTTTCTTCAGAGACACCAGAAGAGGACACCAGATCTCAATTTAGATGGTTGTGAGCCACCATGTGGTTGCTGGGAATTGAACTCAGGACCTCTAGAAGAGCAGCCAGTGTTCTTAACCACTGAGCCATCTCTCCAGCCCCTTGAGGAACTTCTTTTAGTTCTTACATATACTGCTATGGACAACCCTAAAAGAGCTGTCTCCTTTCCTCTCTGAGTTTGTGCAGCCCACTCTTGACTGATGATTTCCACTAGTGGTCTTGTCCCTTTCTCTAGAAGCGCCTTTGGGATAATACTGGTCCCTGTCTGCCTTGCCTTTGGATCTCCAAGTCTGACCTCAGAGCTATGACACAGGATTTTAATGGAAAGACAGATGGACAGATGGAAGGAAGGATGAAGAGTTGGATGGAGACAGGAATGTGAGACGGAACACAACAATATTCCAAATGAACTCACAAATGTACACATCCTTAGGAGTGTTGGGCCAACTGAGAAGCTCTCAGGACACAACTGTGAGTTCCACAAATGAGCCCCACATGGTGACTCAAAGGCTGAATGAAAAGAAATTGCTTGTACCAACCCTTTATTCTCCGGACCATCTGGTGACACATAAGTCACTGTTACCTCTGTGTACAAGGAAGTATGTCAAAGCTCAGAGATCATAAGAGCACTGCTGAGATCTTCCAGCCAGAGAAGTAGACACCAGTCCCCAGATAGGACCTTCCCAGTGCCTCAAATCCCCACCCCTTGTGTCCACTGAAAGGTTTTATGAGCCAGATGCTTGGGTTCTGCTTTTGTGGGTCCTGCCTGGCCTCTGCTCTGAGTCCCACAAGATCCATTGAGCACTTGAGAAATGGCTGGTGTGCTCAAAACCTCTGCCTGACTGTGTCCAAGTGGAACTCACAAACACACGTCGCTTGCCTGAAAATGACTGATAGTATGGAAAGTGACAAGACATCATCCGCTTGTGGCTCCGCCGATGACTGGTTAGCATGAATATTGTGTTGATTCCTGCGAGATGGAAGAAGATGTCACTTAGCGTTAATGGAGTGTCACACATATGCTCGCCTTGAGGAAAATGCTCTTTTGGTTGTTGCTATTGTTCTCAATTTTCTCCTTATTTTACAGTCATAAAAAAAAAAAAAAATCAGCAGAAAGGATGATTCCACCTAGGGGTGGGATGGGAAAACAGCCTTCTGATTTGGTTCCTTCCTTGTCTACTCGAACAACTGAAAGTCAGCCAAAACATGGTGTGCGGCTGAAGGGAGCTGGGTGCCAAGACAGCCAGGTCTACAGGGCTGTGGAAGAGAACCTCAGAATCCAGGAGTCCTGGCTGCAACCGCCAGAGTCCAGCCAAGACCATCAGACTCAGGGAAAGTTCCATCTAGCTCCACTCAGTGTGATAATTTGAAAATACATTTCCCAGTTGGTAGAAGTGGTTGGAAGGATTAGGAGGTGTGGCCTTGTTGAAGGAGGTGTGTCACTGTGGCCAGGCTGTGAGGTTTGCACCATTCCCAGTATACTCTGTCTCCCCGTTGATGATCAGGATGTGTGCCCTCAGCTTTTCCTGTCATTATCATAGACTACCAACTGCGGGGAGGCGTATGGGAGGGTAGTGTTCTCATTCAAACCAGCACAGATGATTTCAAGTAATTTATGATAAAGAAATATTGATGCATAGATAGATAACAGACATACCTGCTTCATATTTTCAATGTCTCTAAACTGGGGGCCCTTCTTTGGCATAAATGTGCATTTTTAATATAAAGTTTATGTTGTAGCTGTTTCCAAAAAGCAACAACATATCCAAAGGTATCTCTGTTTCCGAAACAGCAACTTAGAACTGAGGAAACAGTTTGGAAAATTTGAACACATTTACCCCATTTGTCTTAAGAAAATGAGAGAACGAGCTAAGGACCTGTGCTGTGGTCATATGTGTGTCCACGTGGAGGCCATGTGATCTCAGACAGATAAACTTTAAGACCAATCAGGAGTCCCAGAGGTGCACCCCCACCCACCCCCCTTTCCAAGGAAGACCTGAACCTGGCAAAGATTTTTTATTTGCATTTCAAAACCCTAACAAATGGCCGCAATCCACCACTTTGAATTTTTGCTAATTAGTTTTAATGTGTGCCTCTGTCACCTTCTGGAGGAAGCCAAGGATTTTAACCTTCAAACTTAGCAACAGTACATACCAGAAGGCTATTCAAAGAGTCAAAGTGTGCTTAGAGCCTAATTGTTCACTCTAAGAGTATTGTCTAGGGAAGCTGTGCTGTCCCTTGGGAAAGAGTCTCAAAGCTAAAACTATTTCCAAGTCCTCCACCGGAGGTAAGAAATGTTAAAACAGACTTACCCATAAAGATAAGAAAATAAAACTATATGAGTGAATAAATCATAAATGTGATCCTCCCCCACTTAAAAATCTCCCATGGCTTCCTACTGAGCTTGGAATAAAATATAATATTCTTTTTGTGGCTTTCTTGGGCTCATGTGATATGTACGCTGGCCACCTTTCTTAATACACACACACACACACACACACACACACACACACACACACACACAACACACACCACCTTCTCTCTCTCTCTCTCCTTCTCTCTCTTCATATATATAAATTCTTTACAAAGTCTCCTTCATAATACATACTTTAAACACTGTAGTGCTTCTCTTGTTTGTTTCCTTGTTTTCCCCCAGACATATCAAACACAACCCAGCCTTGATACTTGCTATTCCTCCTGCCTGGAATTGATCAACCCACTATGGGATGAAGGATGCTCATGGCAGAAGTTAGCCAAGGACAAGAAGGCCTTTTCTTAAGATCAGACAAAGAAGTTTCCCCCAGTTCTGCTTTCTTATGTTGATTAGTTTATTCTTAAAATAAATAGTAACTGACCTCACTATAGGTCAGACACATTTCTAAGCACTGAGGTCGAGGCAATAAATAGCAGACAAAACTTTTGCTTTTGGAAACTGTTTACCAGAACGCTGTCATGTGTATTTTGATATCAAAATGGCAATTGCTACTAATGAATAACCAACGCAAAGGTTTGTGATGTGCCAGAGAAAGGAAGATGGACATTCTGTAGAAAGGAAACCCAAGGTGGAACTTCTTATAAAAAGCCTCCAAGGAGTATGCAATCTCTTGTGTTCTAGGAATAGAACATGGGGTCTGACAACAAACTTTGTAGGGACAAGGAGGGACAAGGGTGATCTGTTCTGAACAGTTAACAGGCAGACTATGAGACTCTGGAGGAGTGAGCATTTGGAGTTTAGTCCAAAGGAGTTATGAAAAATGTCTGAGCTCTTGAGCAGAGAAAGAAGAAAGAAAGACAGTGAGACAGAGACAGAGACACACAGAGAGAACCTAGTATTCCATTTCTCTGATTTGGGATTTCCAAATGAGTTTCTGCACCGATGCCATGTCCTATGGATATATTGTCAAGAGCGGGAGTCACTGGCCACATGGTTGTTGACCACACATGGCAAGTGTGCCTGAGAAACTAAATGCCTAATTAGATTCTCTAATTACTTTCCTTTTAAACACTCACACTCACACTCACATGTGGCTGTCAGTTATTGTATTGATCAACACCATTCAACTGCTAGTTAGAGGAAAACTAACTGTGGGATGTGGGAAAAGAAATCGGAGTGGAGATGGGAAAACTAATCTGGAGATTGTGCAGCCATGCCGAGGACACCCAGAAGTAGGGGCAGAGATGGAAGAAGAAGGGCCTTCTGGCCTTCTGGCTGGGAGTAAGGTTTACAGGGAGAGATGGATGTGGACCTAACACCTAGGTATCTGATTCAGCAACTGAATGGCAGTGTGCCATTTTGATGTGGTAATGACTGAAGAGGTTCTGAGTCTCAGGAAGGAGACAGAAAGGCGAGGACAAGAATCTGAGATTCTGCCCAAGTCTTCATGTGGCAGCTTCACTCTTGACATTTGGGCCTCAAATGTCAGCTCAAATGTCACCTCCTCAGAGGGACCATCACAGCTTTTTATCACAGTCTTCATCTCCCTCTTTATCATTCCTTCTTACTATTCCCCATCGTTTTCTACCTAGGCTTGTCTGCACTGGATCTCTGGTGTATTACCACCCTCTTCCCCAAATAGTAAACCTGTTCACACAGCAGGCTCATCCCTTAGTTCCAAAAGCAGCTCCCCCCTTGCCATGGTGAAAGACCTGTTGTTTTTCGTTGTTGTTTTGTTTTTGTTTCATTTCCATCAAAGACAGATAGCAGGGCAGGAATTCATACTTACCTAATTTCCCCCTTTGCACCAATTAGCTAATCACATCACCTGGTGAAGTCGAGTTCCCATCAATAGGGTGAAATACAGTCACTACATACTTCAGGAAGACAGAGGCCATGTTGGCCAAGTGTGTTTTCATGCATGGTGTGGATTCCGGAACGCTCCTTTTTTTACAAAAAGAAATTGCCTTTCAGAGCCACTTTCCTTTGCTTATGGGTTGCTTTATGGGACAAGATTATTCTGTTTCTAACATCACTTAGAATGGGATGATACGTGGTCTATAGCAGCTATACCTCATATGTGCTTCAAGCTCATTAAATATAGGTAAGTATCTAAGCAAAACGTGACTGAAGGCTCAAAGAGTAGACACCTGCTTGGAATTTTCCACAACATCAAAAACAGAAAAGCTAAGCATGCTTGCACACCTACCTCAGGTAGAAATGAGTAAATTCTCTTTGGAATTATCTACTGGGATTCTGTTCATTCCTGGTGGGCAATTTCCAAGTAATGAACTACATCATCTGACAGCTATGAGAACAAGATGCTAACTGGTATGGTGGCTTCAGAAGGTCTCACTTCTCAGAGGCATCACAGAGTGAGCTGCGGTGTGTAAACAGAAGGCAGGAAAACTCCTAAGCTGCTGCCAGTATGTCTTTGAGTGCTGTCCCTTCTGATGCTGAACAGTTTCTGGATCATAGGTCATGATGGTTTGTTTTGTTGACTTTACGAAAAGTAGATTCACCTGGGATTGAAGTCTCAAGGATAAATTATTTAGGTTAAGTTGACCTGTGGGTTTGCCTGTGAGAAATTTTCTTAAATCAGATTAACCAAGGTAGAAAGAGACACTCTGAATGTGAATATTGCTATGTCATGAACTGGGTCCCAGGAGAATGAGAAGGAATATTGAGCTGTGTGGGGACATTAATTCATTGCTCTCTGATCTTGACTATGGCTGTGACAAGACTAACTGCTTCAAGTTCCTGCTGCCTTGACTACTTCGATAGTGATGGACGGTAACGTGGAACTGAGCCAAAGGAGCCTGTCTCCCTTACTTGGTTATCACAAGTGTCAGGGCACCAGACTTGGATGGCTGAGGAAGCACTCAGCAGCAGGCGCAGTGAAGTCAGCAGCAGCATCTAAACAAAGTCAGCTGCCTCCCGGTAGCATCTTCTTTCCACAAACACCATTCACACCAGCTCACTACCTACAGCTAAGTCACATCACTGCCAAACCTAGGGGCCCAGAGGAAGAGGACAGACATGACATTTGTCAACCTTAACAAGTGAGAATCTGGGGCAAGTTTGTCATTGCCTCTCCATTCTCCTCTCCTTGTAGCCCAGATCCTACCTAGCAACACATTGTATTCCAACACACACAGGGCCCTCCTCATATTTTTCCATACCACAGACACAAGCAGGGCTCCCATAAGCCTCTGTCATTCAATGCTGTCTCTGTCCTGAGACTTTCTTTTCCTCTTCACAGGCTCCTGAAATGAGATCCCTCCTGCTAAAAGCAATTGCCAGTGCTGGGTGACCGACCCCAGAAAATTGGTACAAGTTCCACTAAGACTAGAGGCAGGGGAAAAGAAAAATCCCTTCTTTATCTGGCCAAAGGAGCAAGCCTTCTTTTTGTTCCCCCACTGATCCCAATTCTCAACAAACATTAAAACAAAAGCTATTGTAAACCACACAAGATGCTCACTGCCCGCCTTTGGCCCCTGCTCACACACAGGCACACACTCCACACACACACACTTTTATAAACAGTCATATGGACAGATTTCGTGTGTCACTTGCAAAGGTCATTTTCAGTTTGCCACCAGCAGTCATCCCAAGTCAGGGAGGCATCGTTTCTTTTGTTCTGTGAGTTCTCATTGGAACCACTGGGCCACTTTGATTCTCAATGAAAATTATGGCCAATAGAACATTAAAAAAAAATAACTAGCATGTCTTAAAGATTTAACCATACACCGTTACAGACATTGAACCAAGGTATAATTCTACAGCCCTTAGTTTAGTATTTAGAGAACCTGAGGAAGAAAATAATCTGTGAAATAACTAATATTGACATCAAGAGGAAGAAACAAAGCTGTTAGATATGAAAAACAGCACTTTTATGGATTTGAAAATAATCAAAATGAGTAACTGTGAATCAGCTGTCTACCGAGTAAAATATGAGTCATATATGTAAGAAGTATTTTTACGAAGAATACAAAGAGCTTTAAATACATGAATGAGTAAATATTAGACTACATGGTTATTAGTGAAAAATAAGAATGTATGGCCATTTGTATAGCATGATATCAAGCGTGTTAAAGCAAAGAGCCTTAAAAAGCATGGGAAAATACAACCAGTGAGAATGTTTGGGAAATCATAAAATATACTGTCACTTTTTTCTTATATCTAAAACTTGCACATTTGATATGTAAAAACATTTTCCATAAAAGATTCTATCTTGAGGATCAGAGGTATGACTCCATGGCTTAGCATGCTTATTAGCAGGAAGACTGGAGATGAGATCCTAGCATCCACATAAAAAGCTGGGCATGGCTGTGAACAAACCTGTAATTCCAGGGCTATGGCACATGGAGAAGGAAGGATTGCTAGTGTTTGATGGTTGCCAGCATAGCTCCACAGTCAGTAGGAAAGCTTGTTTCAAACTCAAAAATCAGTGGGCTATCCTGTCATAAATTCAATGATAAGTGTGAAACCCTTTCTCAAACTCAACTATCAACTATATTGGGTGACCCTGTCTCAAGGTAGTGAGGGAAAGACATCTGCTCACACGCTTAAGCACATACATATGCACATATACCACACACATAGGCTATACTCACATATGCATACATGTACATAAATAAACACAAGATATAAAATAATGATGAAAATAATAAAGAGCAAATCTTAAACTACCCTCTTGGAATTAATGACACTTGAAGGAATGATGGACAATTGCCTCCAACCCTATATCCACCTCCTGGTTCTAAGAATGGCAAATAATGGTTTCAGCAAGTACTGTTTCTGGAGCTTACAGTTGAAAAACTCTGGCATCCTGGATGTTTCCTATAGATCCCAGAAGAATCCATACATAAGACTACTTAAGCATCTAAAACTAAAATTCCAATTCACTGGGGGAAAAATGGAAGGGCATAAGAGTAGACATGGACAATCATTCTAATAAAGTATTCTCAGCTCCCCACATGCAAACCCTTGCAAGGAATTGTAAGCAGACCCATTTTACAGATGAGAAAACATATGCATGAAGAAGAAACACATATTAGCCAAAGTCACACATCAGCTTCTTGTCAATATTCAGATGCAAATCTAAGTTTCTGGATATAAATGAAATCCTCTGGACACTTTTATGTAGACAATAAAGACAGACAACTGTATCAGGGATGTGGAACCCATCACACAGTCATCCTCTGGACTGAATAGCATGAGTCTCTTGCCAAAGAGGCTCTAAATTCAAAGTTTTCATGAACACAAGCAACTACGTTTCTGTATTATCCTCCAGACCCTGGAAAGGACAGAGTTGGAATTCACTGGTGAGAAACTATGATGCATATCGGCCTTGTCTCTTAGAATACCATTTTCTCAATGAGATTGCTGAGTGAAAATACATGAAGATGCTTTCAAAATCTATTGAAAAGTCAACACATCTATCTATTGTGTGTATGTACACCTTTTGTATGCTATATGCATGTGTGCATGTAATCACACACATGCATCGATTCCTGTGGACGTTAAAGGATAGAATTATGGAACCTGTTTTCTCATTCCAACTTAGAGCTCCTAGGGATTGAACTCAGGTTGTCAGGTTTGGCAGCAAGTGTATTTACTCCCTCAGCCATTTTGCCAGCCTTCCTAACAAAAGAAACTTCAGTTTGCATGTCCACTCAAAAGGTATACACATAACTGTTTCACTGTAACTTTACTGCATCGGGGGATTTTATGAAACTTTAGGACACTCTGTCACAATGATAAGAAAGAAGAGACAGAAAAGAAATATCTATAGTAACTTTTGAGCAGGTTATATGTGATGTAATCTAAATATACCTATTCAAATGTTTTATCACAGCAACTAATTTGGTCTTCACAGCCAGACTGATAGCCTTCATTTTGGGAGAGTCAAACAAGAGGCTGTGGTCACACAGAACATTAACTAGACAAAGACAAAATTGCAGAAAAAAAAACATCGAAGGCCAATTAAGATCAGCAGATCCAAATCAATCATTCTACACAAGACTGAGGAGGAAACAGAAGATTCTAGCAATATTTACTGAGTCTTTTCAGTTCCACTCTTTCCTTGCACTCTGAATTCACCCTCAGAACAATCTTGCAAGAACCTGTAATTGTAAGCATTCCCAAAATAGATTCAAAAATGTCAACAAGGGCAATGAGCTAGTCTAGGAAGTCTTGGGTTCTTCCCATGCAGATTTGCCTAGCCCAAGCTCACTCCCTTACCTTTCACCAACATTTGTTTTTATTTTATCAGCTGAAAAGTATCTGCTGTAGCAAATATACAAAATAGTTTTCAAGTTCCTTCCAAGCAGAAACTACACTTAATCTACCATTTGGGGAACAGAAGTCATAAATCTTAGCTTTCTTTTCTTCTATTAAGGTATATATGTTTATGGTTTCTTTAAAAAACAGAAATGTTGCATCTAAAAGACAGTTCACTAAGCATTTGAGGGTGTATGTGTTGTAAGTGTATGTGTGTATTTATGTATATATGTGTGTTTATGTGTATGAGTGTGTATGCATATGTGTGTGTTTGTGTGTGCACATATATATAGTGTGTATGTGTATGTGCGTGTGCTATGGGAGTGAACCTAGGAAAGTACATACATTACAATGAGCTCCATTGTTAGCCACATTTACTTTTATAAATTGAGACAGGTCTCACTAAGCTGTCCAGGCAGGGCTTGAACTTGTGATTATCATTCCCTGGTTTCTCAAACTAGTGGAACTGTACGCCTGCACCACAGAGCCTGTTTTCAACTAAGCATAGTGTGACTTTTCTATTTTTAAGGTCACATTCAATATTGCTTGACCCGATCCTTTTATTTTACATCCATAAAATGAAACTATTATAATGACGTTAGGCATTCTTTTTTCTAGGCATTTTATTTTGTTTCCCTCATTTTTCCATCCCCAAATGATATCATACAACAATTTTACATTGCCTTTTATAAGTGTCGCTAATTATTTTTTAAAAGTAATCCATTTGGGAGATGGAATTAAAGCGTCAGTGTATGTGTGCTCTTTAATTTCTAAAACCAGATGGTCATGTGACATTCCAGTTGACAACATACTCCACAGTGGGTGCTCCAAAGCTTACACTGCAACTGGAAATATCTCACAGGCACAGCATGGGCACATGTTATACTGAGGCAGAATGAGTTATCCTCATGTGTGTGGTGGTGGCGTAGACTTCGGTGCCAGCCACATGACAGCAGGGTATGATCAGTTATACACGATACATGATATTGATAATGATCATAGAAAAATAGCAGGGGACTATATGGATATAATAAATATAATGTAATACTTTGGGAAATAGCAGGACACAATCTCCCTCAGCAAAGTCACTCCAGTCCCTCTAACAGTTTCTCCTGGTTGCATCAAGAAGCCCCACAAAAGTCACTGACTTGTATTGGCTACTTGCCTAAGCACTGGGATGTGCCCACCATAACCAGCCTTGTCACATATCACTTAGATGTGCCCTATTGTTAAAACCAAGGAACTGCACCCCAGAAGCATGCAGTGCAGGAGCTTACATGCTGACAATCACGTCAGTCCCAACCATATCACTATTTGAGTCATTAACACTATAAATGGAGACAAGGATACTGTATGCGTCTCTCTCTCTCTCTTTGTGTATATGTCTAAGCGTAGGTTAATATGTTTATTGTTCACACACGTGTGGATGCACAAGCACATAGAAGCCAGAAGACAACCTCAGGTGCTATCATTTTGATTTTGGTTTTGTGTGTGTGTGTGTGTGTGTGTGTGTTTTGGGTTTTTCTTTTTTAGATGACATCTCATTGGCTTGGCCTGGAGCTCCCCCATTTGGCTGCATTGACTAGCCAGAAAGCCCCTGGGATCTACCCAACTCTACTTCCCCAACATCAGGATCATACATGCAAGGTAAGATGATCAGCTATTTTGATCATGGGTTTTGAGGATTGAACTCAGGCCTTTGTGCTCGTGAGTCAGGCACTTTATAGGCTGAGCCATCTCTCTGGGGGCTGTTTTGTCTTTTGAAATTTCCATTTCAGTTGTAATGCTGGGCTATTGGTTTTTATTCCCCAGATTTTACTGCCCAGCACTCTTTTTCGCACAAGTTGCCTGTTCACGCTTTTCCACACTAGTCTTTCAGCTATTTATAACTGTTCTTTATATACTAAAAATGGTCAACTGTTGTAAATCTTCCATGTTTTGAGTATTTTCCTGGGGTCTCTCTCTTTTTAGCTCTTGTGTAATTGCACTTTTACTTACAAACACCCCTGACTTCCGCATCCCTAAACCCATCACCCTAGAACTTTATACTTTATTTTCTGGCTTTTGTAGTCAGAAATCCCTTGCTTCCACCCATGATCAAACAAATATTCACCTACATGTTCTCAAACTTTTGTCTTTCCTCACTGCATTGGGCCAATTCTGATTTAGTAAGGTCAAACAATAACGGAAAGGCCTGAAAGATTAAAAAGAGAAGGAAAGGAAAATCCAAGTGAGAAGATACAGACAAGCTCACTGGCAGATGAATTATGGATAATCTTGCCGTTTGTAATCTTAAAGATGACATCTACAGGGAGCCTTAAGCACCCTTAGAAAAGCCCCAAATCCCCTTATCCCAGATCTCTAGTCTGGGCTTTGTGGGGACTCTCCCTGGTGCTATGATCCCCCTTTTCCCCCCTTCCCCAGAAGAAGCATCGCATATAGGTTGAAAGGTGGGTGACTGTAACGGTCAATAGCATCTCTATCAGAATCTCCGACCATCAGGCATTTCATGAACATCCAGCTATGCCCATACCCAGCCTCAAATCCAAGCACACAGGTCTGGCCAGAGGGGTCTTTCTGATGTTCTGGAAACTGAGAAGCATACAATTCTGCCTGAAGGGGTCTTCCTGAGAGAAAGCAATTAAAATTCACATCACAAAGGAAATGAGGCTTTTTTTTAATTCTAAACTGCAAAACGGTGGTGTGGTTAATCAGAGCAATTATAAATGGTAACATCATTATTCAAGCTTCTATTTCCAAACGAAGTCATTTAAATGAATACATTTTCTGCCTTAGAGCAGTAGCTGCCAGTGAGCCTTTAAAAAGAAAGGAAAGGGGAGGAAAAGAAAGGAAAACAGGAGAAGCCACTGCCTTGAAGTTTCGGAGAGGGGGGTGGGAAGAACTGGAAAGGGAGTTGGGAGTCCCAGCTACAGCCAGATCCCACCAGTCTCTATGACCTTGAACAAGCCCTGGATTCTCACTTGCACAGCCAAAGGACTAGACAAATTTGGACTCTTGGGTCCTCCCTGCCCTGACCTTGCGGTCTTAGAATTCCACCGTGTATTTTAAGATCCGTTTTTAACTCTATGCTGAATCTGCAGTTTTATAAGACCCACGGACATGTTAAATACAGTTCTATTCAAATAGGACAGACTGTCTAGAAGCTACTGCTACATGGGGAGTGACAACCTCATCTCTCCCAAAGGCAGCCAGATCTGCAGGAAGCCACCAGAAATCACAGCAGGCGTGTAAATTGGTATTGGCTCACAGAGGAAGTGCGCATTGGTGCATTAGGTAGGTTCGGGGTTCCCATCACAGTTCTGACTAAGATAGCCACAGTGATCCACTCAACTTACAAACCTTCATACAAACTTCTTTCTGGCTGCTGTGCTCTCCACTTTCTCAGAGAACTTTAGCTTAGAAAACGTATAAATGCAAATATTTTCTCTGCCAACTTAAAATGTACAACAATTGCCCGGCCTGTGACAGCTAAGGGTTGGTGTCAATTTGACCACATCTGGAATCAACTAAAACCCAAGCAGCTGATCATCCATGGGGGATTTCTCTATTCTATCATTTCATGTGGGAAGGCCCATCCTAAACCTGGGTTGCACTTTCTGGTGGCAGCCCACATAGAAGAATATAGAAGGAAGCTTTGCTTTTTGCCTGCTCGACCTCACTCATGCTGGCGTGGTCATCCATCCTGCTGCTGAGGATCCTTCACCACTTTAAAATCCACTTCTTAGAGATTCCAGCATAGACTGAAGACCAGCTGAGACACAGAATCTCATAGACTAAGCAACTACCAATTCTTGGCCTTTCCACTGGCTAACAGCCACTGTTGGACTAGCCAAGACTACAGTCTGTTGACCATTCTTAATAAATCACACACACACACACACACACACACGCACACGCACACGCACACGCACACACACACACAAACACACAAATACACACATACACACACATACATATACACACAATGTATATAAATATAATTTTTTATTCTATCAAATTTATTCCTTTAGAGAACCCCAATGATTATAGAATAGGCATAGCTATCTATAGATATAGAATAGAATAGAAATGTCTTTCTCTGGGGATCTGGGTAAGATCTCCCTGAAATATAAGCTTTATGTAGGTCAGCTGGTAGAGTACACACTTAGCATGTAGAAAATCTTCCATCTGACCCCAGCCAACAACACATGAACCTGGTAGGTGGTTCACACCTGTGCAATACGAGGAGGAGCCAGGCATGGTGATATGTGCCTCTATTCCTGTCACTTACCACCAATGGGCAAAGGCAGGAGCCCAGGCTCTGTAACAAGATGCTAGCTGGGAGGGGAGGAGTAATGCCTCAGAGGGAAGATAAGAATCCAATTCATGGTGCCTTGATTGAACTTTTCAAATGCTCTGCTGTCCTTAAATTATAAGAACATTTACTTTTCTTTTGCAAAGGCTAATTAGTGAACAAGGGGAACTTGCATATCTCCTTCTCTAAACCTTCAAACCTCCCATCCTGGCCCTTTGTTTCAGCAGGACCAGGCTTGGCCTCTCTCCAGTCACATCTTCCTTGCTGTTTAAATTCATCTTCAGGCAAATTTCCCAAAGTCAATCCCAACTGTGTGAACACACCTCCTGTAGCTTCCCTGAAACTTGGGGTCCCCATTTATGAACATGAAGCAATAAAAGTCCTTCCTTTAAGAAAGGAATGGAATCAAAGGGGATGGCTTACACAGTGCACGGAGTCCCCCTGAACATAGGACATACACTTGGCAATGTCTCATTAATTCCTATGACCACACCTTTGTGTCTCCGATTCTCACACTGATTATAAACTTCATCAGGAAGACATCAACAAACATTCCAGGACAGAGGCTTTGAAAGGCTTGTGTGGCAGAGGGCCTGGCTCAGTTGATAAAATATTATGAGGACCTGAGTTTGATGTCTAGAACCCACATAAAAACTCCTAGGCATGGTGAAGTGAGATCATAACCCCAACACTAGGAAAACGAGTACCAAGCAGATCCCTAGGGGTCACTAGGCAGCTAGCCTGGCCCACTTTGCAAACGCAAAGGATTCTCTCTTAAAAACACATTGTATAGGTGTCTAGGGGAGGACAAGGTTGTCCTATCCTTTTCACGTGTATACTAGCACACATGTATGCACACATACACACACATACACACACACATACACATACAAGGCAAGGGCATGGCTACACTCAGAAGCTTGAAAGCATCATGAAGTGTGAACCTGGACTATTATACTGGTGGCAGGGAGCCCATGCAAAGAAGAGCCAAGGCTTCTGAGGTGACAGCCTACCAAACAACGGAGATATTAGAGAGGCATCTTAGACATATCAGAGCCTAAGAGCTTCTAAATAGACCTTGACAAGGCACACGGGAAGTAAAAAGCCAGTTATTTAAGCCACTCAGCGGTGGGATAGTTTGCAGCAAGGCAAAAACTGACAACCACAAATCAGAAACCCATGTCCGTCTGACCCATTTCTGAGGGTGGCTTTTGGTTATGACTGTCACACCTGAGTATTAGCAACTGAGTCAGCAAGGCAATCAGACAGGGCAGCATGCCGCAGCTGGTTCTACTCCCAGTCACCTCTACCTTAGGAGGCCAGAGTCAGATGTCCAGGAAGACGCTATGTGTCATTAAGGTCCTCACTGCTGCTGAAGACAGATAAACCAGCTACCTACAGCCTCAGCAATATATGGGGCTGTCTGAGCTCACACACCTCTGCAAGAGGATACTCAGTCTTTAAAGTATCAAATTACTTCCTTAAATGGACTCAGGGATGTCACTCTCGGATCATTAGATATCCATAATCACTCGGCATCATGATGCAGCCAGCACTGGGCTAAAGAGATGGAGACAGCAGAGATTAAGAGCCTCTCGACAGTCCTCATGGAGCTCCGTGTGGTGTGTGTAGACCACGGTGCGGTAGGGAACGAGAAAGTAATTAATTATACTGTGAGGTTAAAAAAGAAAAACAGAGCTTGGCATTGCGTAGTTGACCGAGGGACCATGAGTGCGCACTTGACCTGGGTGGACAGGGAGGGTCGCAAGGAGAAGGGTGAAATTTGAAACTAGACCCAAGAGTTCAAAGGAGTCCATCATTAAAAACACTGAAAAAGTCTCAGACAAAGAGAACTGGCCATAGACTCTGAGGCAGTGAGGGCCTCTGAGGAGGAAGAGGTGGCCTGTGTAGATCTCAAGAGCTCAAAGGGGAAAGTGATATAAGCGGAAGTCACAAGGTTGGTCACACTCATGACCGCTCCACCCACAACCCCTCCACTGGACTCTCTCACGAGCAGCATGTCATCCTTCCCACCTCTCTCACACCTGCCTCCTGGGAAACTGTTCCAGGTTGTCATCACTGTCCCTACCATGAAGAGGTTCTAACATCCCATGGCCTATAAAAGAGGTATAATTACCATCTCTCTCACACACAGCTCAGCACACAGCCCGGCTTCGCTTGTGGGAAGATTCTAGGTTGGCTCTTGGGTCTCTCACCTCAAGCTTTGTTTCTCTGCTCTTGTTTGTTTTAAACTCTTGGGTCCTTTGTCCTTTGTGTTCACCATCGAATTGTTTAATCCCCACATTTGCTAAGTATATCACTTTCTGTCTCATAGGTGCCTCTTGGTTGCCTACTAGGATCTTGCTAACTCTGAGATTGGGAAATGATGGTACAGCTGGGAAGCTGGGCAGAGAAGGAAGACCCTGTGTTGCCTGAATGACTCTCTGCCCTCTGGAGTTAAGTTTTTGAATGTTCCATCTCCATCTTTATGCAGTTTAATTCCCTCATTAGTCCTGGGGACTGAGCATTTTCCCAAGGTCATAGCAACATTGGGAGTCCAGATAACAGCACATGATTTGCTCCCCTCCCAAGCCAAGTCCCCTGTCATAGGGGACATATACCTCTAAGAACATCAACTAAGGAGCTTTTACTGGGTCCAGGCATCTTCTTGAGATCTTGGAATACTAACATCACACTTCCCTCCCAAGAAGAGTAAATCCTTCAGGGTAGGTGGCCAGAGCTTCTGCCCATAGCCTTCTAGAACAGGATAGGATTTCAAACCTTTTGGAGTTGATACTGACAGCTACCATCATCCCACTCGAGGTCCTGTCTATGATCCATTTCTTGTTTTGCTTCTGGCAGCCTAATTTGCCATTTGCCCTGCTTAATATGGGTAGCATTTCTTGTGGCACAGCAGCAACTACATAGTAGTCCCCTGGACCTCAGTTTTTCCTTTGTCCTTCACCTCCACCAGTCAACTCCTCTTAGCTCCCAGTTCCCAGGACTAGAGCTGGCTAGGAAGATTAACTATACCCATAGGATTTACTTGCAGGACTCTACCATGTTCATATGCATGTAAATGGACAGGTACATCCACAATACTGAATTCATACATATTTACTAATATGTGTTTTTCTATGTGTGCATAGCAAACAGCTCCCTGGATATACTGTGTATGCCCATGTATGCAAGAGTATATATGTATAGGTGTGTATGTTCACATACCCTCCATAATTCACAAATCATTGACTTCCGAAGTGTCCCAAAAGTCACCTGAAAGCCACAGCGAGACTGGAATTGACAGACCTTATAAAGGGACAGACAGAAAAATCCTAAGCACATCAGTTAAAAGGCCCTGCTATTGTCTACCACGCAGAGGCTTATAAAAAACCAGCATTATCTCTGACACAAATACAGCTCGCCTCTTTCTGCAGAAGGATTTCAATAAAGATAAGAGTGTTCTCATTATTCTAATGTGGAACAAAAACAATCTCCCATTCCAAATTCAGCACATGGAAATAACATATCTTTAATTAACAGGACTGATTCCCCACTCCCATCCAGGATTCCAGTATCACTCCACAGCCCCCTCATTACTTTTCCTGGGTACCTGCTGTGTGCCCTGATGCATGTCATATTCGTTGATTCTTGGGGTGGCTTCTCAGATAGGCATCATCACTTGTACATTTAGGGAAAAGTAAATGGGCTTAGAGAAGTACTTTAACTTGACTATGTATTCTAGGCAGTGAAAGAAAACTCCAGGTATGCCTGACACCAAGCACAAACATTGTGATGACTAACATATCAGCTTGCCTTGACCTAGCATGACCTAGAAGACAAGTCTTGGCATTATCTGAATTAAGTTCATTAAGGTCGCAGGATTCCATGGGCTAGGGTCTAGGGCTGGATAAAAAGTAGTGAGCTGAGCTTAAGAATTCAAGTCCCTCTGTTTCCTGACAGTGGGTGCACCATGACCAGCCGCCTCATGCTCTCCTGGTGCTCTATGCTGTGAGTCAGACTAAGTTACTTCATCTAAACTGCTTTCATGGGGGTATTTCTTAAAGCCACAAGAAAAAGAACTAACAGAAGCCTGAAGAGTAAAGAAAGACTCAAGACCCAAGAGCTGTCAATAGGAATGAATGCCTACTGCATGGCAAAGAAGACACTGAAGCACCTATAACAAGAAGATGACAAGATGGGTCACAGGGATATCCAGTTCGAAGACCAATGACCACAGGTAGCTGCCTGTGCATGTGATCAAGACCTGCTATAACTATATCTCAATACAAAACCTTAAGTTAACTTAAAACATTATGAGATATTGTTTTCCATTGCTAGACTACAAGTCCAGCCCTCACTGAACTGTGTAGATGACAATGTTATGTGACAGGGTTAAAAGGTTGGGTGCACCCAGTAGGGAGTCTTTACAAGCAGGAGGCAGTGAACATCCTGTGGGCAAGAGAGAGTTGACTGAGACATCAGCAGATTCAGAAAGTAAGGATATTTAATCACATTGTCAACCCCAAAATTGTGTTGCTTACTGGAGGTGGGGGAAGACTGTTTTTAGTTGTGGTGTGGCTCAGCCGTAGCATATGCCTTTAATCTGAGAATGTTTTGTTTATTCAGAATTAAGCAAAATTAACCGTAGGTCAAGAGACTAAGCAAGCAACAAGTTGGCAGGGAATGAACATAAGAACGAAAAAAAGTCATAGGGAGTAAAAGGATGTCAGGAGAATGGATAGAGAAACAGATGCTAAGGAAGTAGGGGGAGGGACATTCCATTTGAGGGTTTTGAGATGATGTAGAGAAGAGCTTTTCCATTTGGGACATTGGCTAAGGAGAAAGATAAGCTGGGTGCTTTCTCTGCCTCTCTGAACTAGCAGGCTTTCACTCCAGCATCTGGTTCCCGGGTCTTTATCGGGGTTAAAATTGAACATTTGAGATTTTGTCAAAAGCAACACAGGTGTGAAGGGCAAGTGAAGAGAAGCATCAGACAGTAGGAGGAAAGAGAGATTTGGGGTCAGAGCCTTGAACAGCAACATGGGTGCCTGGAAGCTCATTCAGTCCAAGTCTGAGGGTCACACAACCTACAGCAGACAGGAAATGAGATCAGAGTGGACTACAGAGGGCTAAAACATCACTTCTCAGGGAGGCTACTAATTTGTGGTGACAAACATCAAGACTCCCCCAAAAATGTGATAAAAATTAAATATGTAAATTTAGCAAACACTGTCAGAAAGCATAACTAAGGCCAAGCAAGAGCAAGGAAAGACGATGTCATCATCTGTAGAGGGGTCAGAACATAGTGTATGGGGAAATTTGGAGAATGTGAAGGAGTGGTTCTGTAAATAACAGAAGTGAGGTACAAAGGCTTCTGCACATAGGAAGGCCAGCAAGCACAAAAGCCATGAGACAACTGTGTCTACTTGCCCAAGGGACAGCCCAGTAGTCAGTCTAGGCACAATCAAGTGAATTGCAGAGGTGAGAAATAGGTCACAGTAAATTTATTCCCTGTGAACCATAGGTGCCTTGAAAGGTGAGAGTGGAGAGAAGTCAGGTGAGCATGATCACAGAGTAAGTAATGCCAGACTCACAGGAAGGGCATTCATTCATCGGTCTAAGTCAGTCATTTTGTAGGCTGAGCAAGAGGAAGAGAGCTTGTGAATTAACACGAGAGTAAACAGTACTTGGCAATAATGCCATATTCCAAGCCTTTGCCAATTAACATTTCACTACACATGTTCTCTGCCTTCTAAAGGCCACAGGAAGAAAGGGGAAACTCCATCCAAATTTCTTTCTCAAAGAGAAGCTCCTCTAATGAGTGCCAGTAGGTGAGATGCAGGCTCAGAGTGTACCCACATCTGCTGTGTCAAACTTGGGCTCATCTACTGACACCAAAGCCTTCAGTTTCTGGCCCTCTATCTTCCAGTTTCAGGACAACTGGCATTTGATGACATGGGCTAGATTATTCTAGTATCTTGTTCCAATTTGTTCAATCCAAGTCCTGGCTTTCCCTCTGCAATATCCTGTTAGACTAATCCTCAGAATTCCCCATGGTAGTAACTGAGGGGTAGTTTCTAAATGAGGCTCAAAGAAGCCCTGGACATCAGATGAAGTGAGATGAAGTCAACTTATAGAGCAGAGATTCCTAACTAAGAGATAATGCTGGGACAACAATAAAGTGACTGGTAGTATACAAACCTCAATTCTTCTGTGTGTGCTTGTTTATTTGATGTATTGTGTTCTTGAACATGTTTGTGTTTGTATAAAAGTCCATGCAAATAATTATTGCATAAGAATTCATGAATGCATTCATGTGTGCATGTGTGCTTATGCATGTGTGGTCATGCATGCGTGTGAGCGTGTGTGGTCAGAGGTAAAGTTATATTCTACTTTGAAGAGTTCTCATTGAGCTCAGAGCTCACTGACTGGCTGGGCTGGTCGGCCAATGACCTATGAGGATC
Source organism: Micromys minutus (assembly GCF_963924665.1). Taxonomy (NCBI): domain Eukaryota; kingdom Metazoa; phylum Chordata; class Mammalia; order Rodentia; family Muridae; genus Micromys; species Micromys minutus. The sequence goes on along the minus strand of NC_137980.1, from coordinate 46,240,610 downwards.
CAACTACCTTCACCCTCCTACTCCACAATTCCATCTAATGATGAGCTCACAAGCACACACTATCATACCTAGCTTTTTACATGGTTGCTGGGGTCCACATGCTTGCACAGCAAACCCTTAACTGACTGAACCATCTTAATAGCCACAAGCAGTCCTTAATTCTAAAATGTGGCATTCACTCTTATGAGTGGTTTACATGAAGGCTCATGAAGTTAGTTTAAAGTAGATAGCATTTAGATTCCATTCTGAAGGTAAAGAAGTCAATGCATAGATAGTAAGTAGACTTACTAACCAGAAATCCAGATATACAGAAGGTGTACAGGTAGAATTCTATTGTGGAGAGAGACTTTGGTGAATGCCAGGATCTGGGGATGGACAAGCCTACTCTATAAAGGTGGTAAACTTATGTATCATTTTGCCATTGAGAAATTAGCATTATGGAAGTTGCATTAATTCATTCTAGAATGACTGGGCAGGAATGGAGCTACTTAGTTTCCATAGCTCCAGTTCTCATGTGCTCCTGGGGCTCCTGGAAGGCACAAGAGAATCCAGGTTATAGGATTCATCCTTCTGAGCCATCAATGGGTTCTTCCAAATTCTGGGAAGGAAGGCCTGTAATCCAGATCTCCACTGACCAGCAAGAATCTAGTTTCCCCTTTAGTAACCACCAGTCTCAGAGAGAAATTTCAATTCAATCTTAAATTAACATAGAATAAAACTTGTAACTCAATTCCCCAATTGTACTAACCACAGTCCTGATCTTTTAAGTCTTTAATAGATATTTGTGGCTTGGCCACCCAATTGGATCATATAGATATAGAGTGACTGTGACCACATGAATTGCCATCCAATACAGAGCTTCCACAGCCTGCACTGCTCATATTATCTGGCCCATGTTTACCTTGCCAGTTGCCCCTGGTAGAAACTCTAGTCCCATGGCTTATAATCCAGACCTGCCCCTCAATCTTGTCAAGCTAATCAATACCACACACTTAGAGCAGCCACATACATGCCTGCCTATTTTCCATTGTCTCCCTAGACAATTCTTCCTTATTATTTAATATCACTGCAAACCTTACTTGCAATAAGTCCTGTCATTCCTTGCTATGGCCTCATTGCTCTTTTCATGGAACTTGCTAGGTTTGTGCCACTTACTGGCCACAGGCCAGTGAGAATTAACACCCATGGCTATTGTCTAGAGGTCACGTGGGTCTCTTTAGAAGGTTGCTTATGCTGGACTACAAGATTCCCCCAGAGAGAGGGATCCCACACAGAAAAGTTCCAGGTAGAAGCTATGATACCATATTATAGCTTACAACTGGAAATGACAAATCCCAACATCTGCCCAATCCCACTGTTTACTAGCAGATATCTGGAGCCACATGGGAGGAAGTCCCTAAAACCCAGGAGGTGAGATCTCTAGGGCAAACTTGGGGCTTGCTCCAGCAGATTATATATCCTACTTGTCTCTATTTCCCCCGAATATGAGCATAAGTTGTTTTGTAAATGTTAAATAAATAAAGAATTGTTAGATATCTTTGTTTTTAGTATAGAATAGAGTTTATTCAACACATGGGGAGGGAAGTCAAGAGAGTAGTAGAGGCAGAGAAAGGCAGAGAAAAAGAGAGTAGAGAAGTGGAGGTCAGTCATGAGCACATTGTGGGGGAGGATGAAAACACAGAGCAGGAGCAAGAAGGCAAGAGCAAGAAAGAGAGAGGAGCAAAAGCTCGTTGGAAATCATATCTAGTCCCAAGCTATAAAACCCCTTCCCATCTATCTTGTGTTTTTTCAATGGTTTCAATGGTAAGCTCTCGGTGTATCTTGATCTTAGCTAAAGCAGTGCTATCTAGTGAAGAGGTGTGGTCAAGACATGACAACATCCAATAAGCCTAGCACCTATGAGTTTTCAGAAGGAACTTCACAGAGTCAAGGCTAGTTTCAGCTACAGTGGTGAGCTCCAAGGTAGCATGGACTACGGACAGACATGTCTTAAACTAATAATTTTTAAAGGTACAAGTCTGTGCTCCATGAGGTTGCTCTTCCAAACACAAGGTCTTGGGTAAGGAGCTGAAGAAATATGTCTTCCTCTCTTGGAATTGACAAATTTGTTGTCGTATGTTTTTCCAGGAAATTAACTGGGAAGGCAGGGCTACAGAAACAGGAGACTTGGCCAAATGTTTGATCTGGCCAGTCATTTGTAAAATAGATGAACACCACATCAAATCTCCGAGTAAAAAGCCAAACAAACAAGCAATCCAATAGGATATGATAGGAACAAAGACAACAGTTCTTGCCTGTGACTTGTGGCACCTAACATCCAAGATCACCATAATCATTAGATGATAACACATCACCTTTATTATGAAGTTCCAGTTTATTACATCTAAGACACATTCAATATTTTATCTCTAACCCTTGCAACATCAGTTTGGAATACAGCATTTGTTAGCTCTCAAATACATCATATACTGTGCAGCAAACAAGAAATACTCAAGAACCACTGTTTAAATGAATTACTGAATGAACAAGAAGATATTATAAGATAAATACTATTATACCCATTTTACAAAATAGAAAACAGCTGTCTATGCAACAGGGCTGTGCTTGAGAAGAAGAGCTGATTTGAACTTTCAATTCTATGGTGCCTCATTTAAAGGCCTTTCCATATTATATTTAACCCATAGCTATTTTATAAATGGACACCAGCACAATTATAAGAATTCTGCCAATTTCCATGCAAGAGCATGATTTCTCACAGAATACAGAGACAGAGAAATGCTCACAGTCAGGGAGATAAGGATCCTGTCACTACCATGGTTAGGGAGACCCATGTGTACTGGCTGGTTTTGTGTCAACTTGACACAAGCTCGAGTTATCACAGAGAAAGGAGCCTCAGTTGAGGAAATGCCTCCATGAGATTCAGCTGTAAGGCATGTTCTCAACTAGTGATAAAGGGGGGAGGGCCCAGCCCATTGTGAGTGGTGCCATTCTTGGGCTGGTGGCCCTGGGCTCTATAAAAAAGCAAGCCAGGGGAAGCAAGCCAGTAAGTAACATCCCTCCATGGCCTCTGCATCAGCTCCTGATTCCTGACCTGATTGAGTTCTAATCCTGACTTCCTTTGGTGATGAACAGAAATGTTGAAGTGCAAACTGGATAAACCCTTTCCTCCCCAACTTGCTTCTTGGTCATGATGTTTTGGGCAGGAATAGAAACTCTGACTAAGACACCAGGGTTACTGCTCAGCAGTTTGTTAGGGTACTTGGGATTCACCTGATGCATGAGGTCACGCTCTTTCTGAGACAGGGCAGGCAAGCTAGAAGGTGGGCTCTCTTTGTGAAACTGAAGAGGATCCTCAAGCTTGAACTGGAGAACTACAGAATGTGCTATCCTTTTTTCAAAAAGTACATTTTAATTACAAAAAACTGCCCCCCCCACCTGTCCCTACCCATCAACTCCAGTTGTCACCAAGAAGTCCATTCACAAATACTTGGTTCTACTTCCCAATATTTCCCCTACCTTCCACTTGACAGAAAAATGAGAATACTCCTGCATTTTAGGAATTCTCCTTCCTTGCTTTCCACTTCTATTCCTATATGACTTCAAATGGGGAAAACTGGTAACTAAAACTAGAATTTTTGAAAGAGACCTGAAATCATTAAGAACTTGAAATAGGAGAGGAGGAACAGAGATAAATCTCAATTTGCAGAAGGTCACACTACAGACATGTTGTCCTGCAGGTTTCCTACAATAACATGAAGTAATAGGGAGCTGTTGAACTGTGTAAAATGGGCAGCATTGACCGGAAGTGGAGAGGCAGAAGGAAGCATGCAGAGCAGGTCACACTTGGTGCTCCAGCTTCTGCACATGGGTTACTGGTTATTTAGGAACAAGAAGAATGTACCTAAATATGGTAGCACTCATGAGAGGGTTATCTACTATAAACCCACGAAGCCAACAGAAATTAAAAAATGATAACTGATAATAAACATAGGCAAGGTGAAGAGAAAGAATGGCATCATTTAGAAGAAGCTGTGGCTTGTTTCTATTTTTGCCACTAAAATTTTACTGGAATAAAGACACATTGAAAGTAAGTTCTGTAACAGTGTCTGTCTATGATCTTAGTACCAGGAAGGCTGAATCAGGAAGTTTGCCCATGGTTTAAGGTCAGCATTGACTAGGGAATGAAACCGTGTCTTTAAAACAAACAGAGGTAGGCAGGTGACTAATGGTTATGAATATTCACTCTGCAAAGTGTGAGTATATTAGTCCAGATCCTCTGGTCCAAACATAGAGGAATAGAAACAGTCAGATTCCAAGAACTTAATGGAAATCCAGCCTAGTAAACAAAGAGTTTCCATTTCAGTGGGGGACCCTGTCTCAAAGTAGTAACACAAAGAGCAGAGGAGGAAGACAGCCAATGTCCTGCGCTGGCCTCTGCATGCACACACATGAGAACCTGCATACATATATGACGTGGTAGTTTGAATATGCTTAGTCCAAGGAGTGGCACTATTACAGGTGTTGCCTTTCGAGAAATAAGTGTGTCACTGTGGGGGTGGGCTTCTAGATTCTCCTCCGAGCTGCCTGGAAATTAGTCTTCTCCTGTTTGCCTTCCAAATAGGATGCGGAACTCTCAGCTTCTCCAGCACCATGCCTGCCTGGACACTGCCATGATTCCCAACATGATGAAAACTGACTGACCCTCAAAACCAGCAAGCTGGGCTCAAATAAACGTTGTCCTTTATCAGGACACCTTGGTCCCGGTGTCTCTTCACAGCAATGAAAACCATAAGACACATGGGAACATACATACAACAATGACACACAGGAACATAGACATGCGAACATGAATACCCATTGCAAACACACACACACACACACACACACACACACACACACACACACACACATCTACATGCACATGCACACATATGCACGCACACATTTATATCTGTTATGCAGGTATTGATTATCTGGATCCTTAAAGACATGTTGCCAAACTCTGATGTGGATAATTTTGTTGAGGTTTTGTCCAGTACCATTATAATGCACACAGTTTTGAAAATGTTTGTTTGTCACGGGACAGGTGGCAAGTAGCTCTGCACCATGCATGACACTATCTCCTTCCACACAGTGTGCTCATTGGGACAGCAAAAGTGAAGGGTCTTTCGAGGTAAGCAATCACAATCACATGACTTGTATTTTGAAGCAAACAGTAAACTTAGAAGTAAGTTAAAGGACAGGGGCCACCATGGCTTTAGAACTCTAAGGCAGAGTCTTATTTTTCTTCATGAAAGAGGTAAGATCATAAAGCAAAGAAAGGTCAAAATCTAAGTAGGATAAACAAATCCATCGCTCAAACTATGGGAAATGGAGTCTGAAAAGTTCGCTGTATCCTTTCCAGTATCATTTCGTAATTAGGAAAAATGTTGTGTGGAGTGGTCAGTACTGAACAGAAGAGGTCTGGAGGGAAAGAGGATGACACTGTTACCATAAAGGGGGTAACGGGGAAAAACAGGTTTGGGGAGACTTAGCTGGGGGTAGGGCTAATGGCACCACAGAAGAAAGATAAAGGGGACTAGGGGTGTTTTAAAAAGCCATAAGAAACTATATAATTTTATTCCTATTTAAATTACATATGTCACACATAAATCTATACTATAATATACATACATATATTTTCATTGAAGTTACACCAAAAATTAGGGAGACAAGGCTTCCCCTCAAAACTGTAGACTATCCAACAGCATCCTCAGTGGCAGGTGTGGGAAAAGTCCTGTCCATTTGTTGGTCAGGGGAGTTGAAGAGACCCCTCCGCAGACAATACAGGCTCTTGCCATTGCTCTTGGGGCCTTCCAAAATAAAACAATGGTAAGACCCTATTATTGAAGGAACCACACACTTTGAACACAGAAATTGGAGGAATTGGCCTGGATTTGACCTGGAAGCCTCCTCCTCACTGATGGGCAGTCCTCATAGCTTTTGAAAGGGCCATACAAGAGGAAGTCAATCAATAGTCCTGTCCAGCTATAAATTGAATAAGGGACAATAATGGCCAGCAGACAAGATATCCTGGAAGATACAATAATGGCACTTATATCCCAGACTAACTGTCAGTGACCGAATAAGAAGTAAGGCATTCTCAAAGGAAGATAATTCATGCTTCGCAAGGTAAACCTAGCCAAGTACCCATGGCTGGTAAGACCATAGGCCCTAGAGAAGAGCAATACTACTTACTACCACTTTCCAAAACCAATGTAATCTTGAACTGAAGATATCAGAAAATGGAAAGATCTCCCATGCTCATGGATTGGTAGAATTAATGTAGTAAAAATGGCCATCTTACCAAAAGCAATCTTCAAATTCAATCCAATTCCCATCAAAATTTCAACACAATTCTTTACAGACCTTGAAAGAGCAATTCTCAACATCATATGGAGAGAAAAAAAACAAGATAGCTAAAGCAATACTGTACAATAAAAGAACCTCTAGAGGTATCACTACCCCTGATTTCAAGCTGTACTACAGACCAATAGTAATGAAAACTACATAAAACTGGCATAAAAATAGACAGGCTGACCAATGAAATAGAATCAAAGACCTAAAAATAAGCCCACACACCTATGGACACTTGATTTTTGACAAAGAAGCCAAAACCATACTATGGAAAAGAAAAAAAAAAAAGTCTTTAACAAATGGTGCAGGTCTAACTGGATGTCTGCATGTAGAAGAATTCAAATAGACCTGCTATTTATCACTTTGTATTTGTAATGCTTATCCCCCCTTATACCCACAAATACATGTAGCTGTAACCCCTCTTCAAAGAAGCTTCTTTTTGCAGGAAATGGAGATCATTACAATTGGTCAAAATGTAGAGACCAAGTGGGCATGGGGTCCCTTTCCCAGTTAATGGTTTTACAATAAAACTTCTACACTTAAAGCTGAGGAACCTTGCAGAAGAGTGGACAGAAAGACTATAAGAGGCAGTGGACTGCCACATCTGCTATGAGACAAGCTCCTCTAGAAAACAGACAGGAAGTAGAGGGTTGGTTCTGGAAGGAGTTGAAGGGGGAGGGGCAAATGATGGGATGAAGACATGCAATATGAAATTCTCTAATACTAATTTTTTAAATGTTTCTGTTATAGAAAAAGGAAAGTGAATAAGCCAGGACAGAATGTCTCATGTTCTTGTTTTTTTTTTTATTTTCAAAATGTTATAAAAGTTGTGTTAATTTATTATTTATTGTGTACATGTGCACCTGTATGCCACAATGAGCAAGTGAACGGCAGAGGCAACTCACCAAAATCAGTTCTTTCTACCACATGGATTCTAGGGGTCAAACTTAGGTCATCAGGCTTGGTGGCAAGCATCGTTACCCTCTGAGCCATCTTACAGATCCCAAGGTTTTTGTTTGATTTCTAACCGATATTCTTATCAATGCGGTTTCAGCACATGTAAAGTTGGTGAAATTTTCAATTCCTATTAGCTAGCACACCGATCACCTCAAATCTCTCTCTCTCTCCCTCCTCTCTGTCTGTCTCTGTCTGTCTCTGTCTGTCTGTCTGTCTCTCTCTCTCTCTCTCTCTCTCTCTCTCTCTCTCTCTCTCTCTCTCTCTCTCTCTCTGTCTCTCTCTCATACAGGAGACATTTAAAACTCTTTTAGCTATTTTGAAATATAATTCACTATAGTCCCCAAATGGTTTTCATCCTTTTAGCTACAAAAGTGAGGGAGGCTGAAAACACAAGGAATTTGAACAGAGAGAGTTAAAGTTTGTGGTTACATTTATGCTGCAACAGTCTATCCCTGACAGTCTGGAAATGAGGCTCCTCTCCCACACTAATGAAATAATCATAGAGGTCGGCCACCTCCAATCGCACTGGGGCGTCTGCAAACTTTGTTCTGGAGGGCATTAATCGCAAATATTTTCAGGTCCCTGGGACATTCTGTGTGGATCACAGCTACCCACCTCTGCAGCACGATGCAAAAGCAGCCAAACAAGACATACCGGGCAGGGCCGAGCTCCAAGAGAACATTATGTCTGACTCAGCTTACACAAAGTGGCCAAAGTACATAGGGTCTCAGAGTCAGACAGGGAATAGGAGTTGACAAAGGCTGGCAGGTTGGAAATGAAGAAGTATTGTTTTGTGGCTACCATTTTTTTTGGAGTGATGAGAAATTTCTAGTGGACAGTGGTGATGGCTGCACAATATTGTAAATATAGTTAAGGCCACTTAACCTGGTGAAGATGATGGGCTTTGCTTCATGTATACCATGGGTAGCTGTGGGGAAGATGGCTCAGTGGTTAAAGCATAAGGACCAGAGTTCAGATCCGCAGAACCCACCTAAATGCTGGATATGTGCGGCAGCCCATCTAAGGTACAACCTCAGAATGTAGAGAGGGGACCACAGAGAAGACTAACAGCATCACCAAGTACTGAGATTAAGTGAGAGATGCTGACTCAATGAAATAGGCGGGAGAATGACCAAAGATCATTTCCATCATCCACCTCAGGACTCCACAAGCATACGTACACATGGAGGATATATGAATGCAAACACAGCACACACATACAGTTATCAATATGTTTCTTCGTTAATAATGTGTCTCACTATTAGACTGGCAGAAATATCTCCCACTTAGTGGGCAAAAAGACTCAGATGATGGCTCTAAACCCAGATTCAAACTTCTTCTACCTATTAACTATCGCTTATGCTTGTCCCAAGTTTATGCTTCCAGACAGAGCCAACAAACCTTTTATCCTCACAGTTCTGCGTTCACGTAAGAGCACAAATAGGAGCACATTTCTCTTTCCTTGTTTTCCAAACGGAAACCCAGTAGAACCTATGCTGGGCAAGTCCCCTTGAGATTGTGTTATAATATGTAACTACAGCATTTGTAAGAAATGGAATTCAGTAATTAAAAGCATAGATTGTCCAGCATAGTTCCGGGCTACAGACTGCTGTTTCCTGCTGTTCCCTGCTGTTCCCTACTGCAGCTGACCTCCAGAAAAACAGTCCAGGGCAGGGTTCTAGTGGAGCATTAAGGATGCAGTTTTGGAGAATGAGGGTTAGGAGATCAGAATAAAAGTATTAAATGTTTCTGTACATTGAGCAATCTCCCTCTACACATAAAGGAGCATCTCATCAAATACAACAACTGTGTGGTACCACTGTTAGGAGAATTCAGAACCTCTCTGCATTGTAATTACCCTGATGCCACTTGTCACACAATAAGGAAGCCATTTATGTGAGACACGGTGACAAAAGAGAACCTCCAGGCATGGAACCAGCTCTTTTTCTTTTTATTTATTTTCTTCTGTATATTACATCCTGACTTCAGTTTCCCCTCCCCCCACCTCATTCTGTCCTTCTACCTCCTCTTTCCCCCCTGAGGCCACCACCCACTTCACCTCCTCTCAGAAGAGAGCATGCCATCCAGGGACATCAACTAAATATTGCATCACAAACTACAATAAGATCAGGCACAAGTTTGCCCATCTAGGTTAGACAAGGCAATCCAGTAGGAGGAAAGGGTCCCAAAGACAGGCAAAAGAGTCGGAGACAGCCCCTGCTCCCATTCTCAGGAATCCCACAATAACACCAAGCTATACAACCATAATATATATATATATATATATATATATATATATATATATATATATGCAGGGGGCCTAGGTCTGACCCATACAGGCTCCTTGATCTTTGTGAGCCCACTCCAGTCCCAGTCATCTGACTTTGTGTCACCAATCCCTCTGGCTCTTCTGATCTTTCCTCTTCTTCTCCAAAGGACTCCCCAAGCTCTGTTTAATATTTTGTTGTGGGTCCCTGCATCTGCGCCCATCAGTCGCTGGATGAAGTCTCTCTGATGACTATGCTAGGCTCTGGCCCAAGCACATCATGCCGGTATGACAAACTGTGGGTTAGAAGTTTTGTGGCTGGGCTGGTATCCTAATCCCTCCACTTGAGGCATTGCCTGAGAACCAGCTTTCTTACCATTACAGACTCAGCTACAATCCTCCATTACAGACTCAAGGCAAGAGTCACTACTCAAGAAATTGGGCACCACCCACTAAGTAATGAGCTAGGAGAAAACCCAATTCTATTATTTGGATCATGTTTATAAACATCTGAGACTATGTACATATTAAATCCTATTTTGCTGGCCTCTTCCTAAGCACACAAGATTTGGTCTCATTTTCTCTCTTACAGATCTGTCAGGACCATGTGGCTTGGCTTTTGATGAGTTGCATTACCACTTACAAGCCTGAGCAGGAAACTTTCTAGAATGCCTCATACATTCTCTTCCTCCTTCACTCTTGTGAATTTCAGGGAATGAATATCTGTGTCAAAAAGTATTCCAAAGTCGCCAACTTGGGTAGCCACAGAGCACACACACAAAAGTGTGGGTTAATCAAATAACACACCTGTGCACAAGTGCATGTGATTAAGCTTAAGTCCTTCCTTCAAAGTGAGCACAAAATTAAGAAACACCATACTGAGACACATTGGAATTTACGACAATACACTTTTGTATCATTCAGCATGCCTCAGATCTTGAAGGGACAACAGAGCTATCTATGCACATTCCCCAATCCAACAAGCCACCAAGAGTTGGGGATTTGTTTCTCACTAAGATATAACTAAGACTAGCCTGACTAACAAATATGATGCTAAAACGCAACATGAATATATTTATAAGCAGAATTAAAAATCCACATGAATTTTTAAGTGAAAGCATGAAACTTTAAAGAAATGACCTGCTTGAGGCAAGTTTCATGGCTATGCTCCAAACCTCCTAAAGTAGCCATACCCAAGCCTCTTAGGAAATCCAGAAGAGATGTCTGAGAAGCTCACTAGGGTACTTCTCAGAGACATATATGGAGGAAGATGGATTGCAGTTCCATTAATCCTTGGCCTGGGATTGTTGGTGAAGTCATAACCATTCTCTCAGACTTTGGGTTATGGGATAGGGGAAGAGATTTCCTTGCAAGATCTGGTTACCATCTGGACCAGCTGGATTAGAAGGACAGTAGAGTTTTGGAAACAAAAACAATGTCTTCTTTTTCCTTTAGGGAAAACTCTTGAGTTCATAAAACGTGATGCTACCCTAGACATGCCAAGAATGGCAAATTTTATTTTAAAGATTTATTTTAAATTCAGTGTGTTTGTGAGCAGGGTATATGCATGTGTCTGTATGTGGTGTGTATATGTAAGTGCAGGTGTCTGTAGAGGGCAGAGGCTGGTCAGATTGCCCAGAACTAGAGTTATGGGTGCTGGAAGCTGCCGGATTTAGGTGCTGGGGATTGGCTATGGGTCCTCTGCAAAATCAAGTTTTAGCCATTGAGCCATCTTACAAGCCCCAGTAAATTTAATTTTAAAATAAGCTAAAGAGTCATATATGTGTGGCTATGCATGTCATGCATGTGCACGTGTGCATATTTATGTATATATGCATAAGTATACATACATATGTGTGTGTGCCTATGGAGGCAAGAGGGCAACCTTTGGTGTTATTCATCAGGGGCCAGGCATCTTGATTTTGAAGACAGGGTCTCTCACTAAACATAGAGCTCACTGACTGAGCTACATTAGATGTCCAGTGAGTTCCAGCACCTCAGTACTGGACTTATGAGTGGACACCACTGCCATTTTAAATGTGTGTAGATTGCTTTGCCTGCATGTATGTCTGGGTACCACCCACAGGCTTGGTAGGGATGAGGTCCAGAAGAGAGAATTGACTTCCCTGGTACTGAAGTTACAGATTATTGTAAACAGTAGTTTTGGTGCTGGAATTTGAATCCAGGTCCTCTGGAGGAGCAGCAAGTACTCTTAACCACTAAGCCATCTCTCTAGTCCCCTACATCTGGATTTTTTTTTATGTGAATGTTGGGAATCTCAACTCAGGTCATCATGTTTGCATGGCAAGCACTTTACCATCTGAGCCATCTTCCTAGCCCACAGTATAAAAACTTAAAGAAAAAAAAAAAAAAAAAAAAAAAAAAAAAAGGAAAGCAAGGTTCTCCAGGGTCTAGGAAGTAGGCAAGAATGTTTGCTGGGCAAGGATAAGGACTTGAGTTCAAATCTTTAGCACCCACACCTCATGGCCATTCCTATAACCCCCGCACCACAGAATGTAGACACAGGAGGCTTAGCAGGGCTTGCAGGCTGCTATCCTAACTCCAGGTTCAGTAGGAGGCCCTGTCTTAAGGATATAAGGCAGGCAGCCGTCAATAGAGCAGGATATTGACATTCTTCTCTGGCTTTCACATACAGGCATTGGAGTGTACACACCTTTGTCCATACAGACATATACCCTCCCCCAACACAATTCTTCATTGTGGTAACACATGGTACCTTTACAATATTCAGCAATCTCTTAAGATTGGATCCTCAAAGAATAAATGGAAATGCAGGAAGCCACACTGAAGTAGAGACCAGAGCTCATAAAGGGCAATGAACAGTGAGAATTTCATATTGTAATAGTTATCTACTGCTGCATAACAAATTGCCCTAGATCCTAGTGGCTTAAAATAATGGATTACTTATTAACTCATAGTCTCTATTGATGGAGAATTTGGGAGTTGCTTAGCTGGGTGGTTCAAGTATACAGTTACTCATATGATGTTACTCAAGGTTAATAGATAAATGGTTTAAAACAGAAATAAAACCAGTGATTCTATTGTAAGTTAGGGCATGTGTTGAAAGAATTCAGGAAAGGAGAATAGGTGCAGGGCAATCTGAAAGCCTGTTTCCAGGTTTGTTTCTGCCTCACAAACCTGTAATATGAGCTGGAGCAGCCTTGTAGTAATTCACTTGAGAACTCAGATCATCCCCAGTGCCTGGCTCCTCTGGAAAAATGAACTCCAGGAGCCCTATGGCCTTTCCTCTGGGTTTGAGAGACTGGGACAGGTCAGTGTCCAGATTGAGGACAAACATCTGATTTTTGTGGGATGCTTGGGCAGGAATATTTGATCCCACACTCCAGAAGAGGATCATATCCCCAAACCCAGAGCAGAAACCCAATATCTCAATCCAGAGCCCTGTGACTTTCTTCTCTCCCTTGCTCTGCTTCCAGTCTAACTTGCTACCTTCTCCTTAACACAGCACAGCCTGCCTCTGCCTCATGGCTGTACATGAGAAGGGCAGAGATAACTTTCAATAATGGGTGTTTCAGGAAATATTAGGCAGAGCCAGGAGGAAGAAGGAAAGCAGAAACCCAGCACTATGGGACCAAGGTCACTATGTCTGCATCCATGCATATATACTTTTCTCTTTTGGGTGCTGGAACTTGAACTTGAGGAGCTTACAAATGCTAAACACATGCTTTATCACTAAGCTCTACCCTCAGTTCTTCATGTTCAATCTTTAAGTCCTTCCAGTAGCCCAGGAGGGCTTCCCACATATTACAGGTTAAAATAGCCAGGCTGTCTCTGCACACGTATCACAGCCAAGAGCACAGAGCAACCAAATAGAAGAGATATGAGAGGTGTGTGTTAAATCCTTCCAGGATAAAGAGTGAGATGGGCCAGAAGGTGGCTCACTGGGCAAGAGCCAAGCCTGACAACCTGAGCTTAAACCCAGGAACCTACATGGTAGAAAGAAAGAACCAATTTTTGCAAGTTGTCCTTGAACTGTGATTAAATAGGAAAAAATAGATGAAAGACAGATAAAGCTGATCAGGGAAGCTGCAGAAGAAATAAAGACTAAGGCCAGTGTCATAAGGAGAATGTCATTCTTCTTCATGGTCCACAAGGTTGGTATCCTTTTGCATATATACTTTCTTCTTGCTATTAATAACTCTAGTGTCCCTAAGGGTACACACACAGCATGGGATGCTAAGAGGATAAATATGAGGAGAGAATTCCTGGTGTTGGTGCAGACAAATGAGGACCCCTGAGTAGTCATTACAACAAACTAATGGTTACTTTAGAACCTGAGCATTGTATTGTTGCACTCATTGTCTCTGTAGGCTTTCTCTGAATCTCACCTTTGACACTTGCCTATGTAACCTTGAGCAAAGCCCTTAAACAACTACATGTTTTTGGTGTCCATCTTAGTTTTCCTTAAAGAGTTTAGGTGAGGTGATAGCTTTCTAGTGCTTAGTAGACCGTACAGAAATGGCTTCATAAATAGATACTGCACACCGACACCGCAGAGTTATAAATAGCTCCATAAGCATTTTGGTGTGATGGTAACTCATGGCCAATGGTGTGTTCTCCAGAACCAGATTCCAGGAGCCAAGCTCAACTCAAGCACTGCCCTCAGCTTGTGACCATTGTGGTGGTTTGAATATGCTTGGCCCATGGGGAGTGGCACTATTAGTAGTTGCAGCCTTTTTAGAGGATGTATGTCACATAGAGGTGGAGCTTTGGGGTCTCATAGGCTTGAGGGCTCAAGTCTGACCAGTGTGCTCTAGAGCCTCCTCCTGGTTGCCTGCAGAAGACAGTCTCCTGGCTGCCTTAAAATCAAGATGTAGAACTCTTGGCTCCTCTGGCACCAAGTCGGCCTGAATGATGCCATGCTTCACACCATGATGATAATAGACTAAACTTCTGAAACTGTCTGCCAATCCCAATTAAATGTTTGCCTTTATAAGAGTTGCCTTGGTCATGGTGTCTCTTCACATCAATGATAACACTCAGCAGTGATAACACTCATCCTCCCTAAGTCTCCATGTTCTCATCTATAAAAGAAGGGGAAGGCATTCAAGCTCTGACAAGTGGAAGCAGACTGCATTTTTCAGAGATAACAGCAGCAGTATCTCCCACCCACATGTTCCTAGGCTCCCCTCCTCTGGCACCACCCCATCACTATGTGCAAGCAATCATTTACCTCCCCTTAACCCTGGCTGAGAGTGTGAATACGCACTACAGAATGGATGTGGTGTGTAACTTCCAACGCAAGGCTATAAAATCCAAGTAACTCACTCCCAAAGATTCCATGCTGTGGAGAAGCTTGGACAGCCCAAGGGAAAAAACAAAAAAACAAAAAAAAAAAAAAAAAAAAAAAAAAAAAAAAAAAAAACCACTGATATCCTTCAGCCCCCAGCCCAGCTGACTACCGTGTTGACTTGGTAGACATGTTAGCAAGACATTCTTCAGTCCTCAACTTTCCCAGCAGATACTATAGGGCAGAGGCAAGCTTTCTACCAAGTGTGACCTAAAAGATGCCCTCATGAAAAACTTTAACTGCTAATATCTTGATCTACCAAGTGTCTAAGTGGCCTGTTATGCAACAATAGTGACTATAGCAGGAACACAGAGGGAGACACAAAATGACAATAAAAATGTCTGGGAGATGTGAGTTACTCTCAGTGGTTCACCAAAGTCACACTAATAACTGTTGTGTCCAGGTTCACTCCTAGGTTTTCAGTCTACTTGATAAGATGCTAATAAGATGCTGGGGGGCCAAGTAGGCAAATATGTATCTATATTCCCTTTCTCCTTCCCCAAACTGAGGATCTAGAGATAGAAACATGAACAATGTCTCTTTGAGGCCCCCATTTTACTGAAATCTGTACATTTAACATAGATTATTCAAAGACAAGGAGTCACACATTGGCTTGATGTTGTTTCTCCTTGAAATCAAGGACCACGAATTTGAAATAGTTATGTCTCAAGGGAACAGCTTTCCTCTCTATGGAAAGGCAAAATATGCCAAGATTAACCAGAGGATAGATGAGAACACATAATTTACAGCTGACTGTCTTTCTGAAATGATCCAGAATGCACTGGATGGCCATTAGGTCAGAAAAAAAACCTTCAGCTGTTGTATGCAAGCACCTAAGTATTCAATTACAGAGAAAGTCCCCCACCCCCACCCCTGGAACCTGCATCAGCATAGAAAACTTTCTTAATATGATTCTTCAGTAAGCAGAGCTATGCAGCACCCTGGCCATTGATATGCAAATTAAATAAACAAAACGACATAATAAATAATTAAATCAGTCTAACATGATGAATGAATTAATCATAACAGAGTGATGAGAGGAGGCATGCACTGTCACCCAGAAGATCATTGATTAAAAATTAAAAGGAGAAACTTGCCTAACAAGTCTCTTCTGCAGAGGGTGATGCTCCTGCAGGGGGCGGAACTCCTGCAGTAGTTTGGCCATCCTAGCTTCTGCAGGGTCGGTGCTTATAAACTTAGTAAAATGGACTTTCGTTATCCCTCATCATTCCTATGTGGTACATGGAATTCATCATTCGGTAAGCAATTGCACTCGTCTTTTAGGAATTGAGTTCCTCTGGAAGACATTTATTTTAAGTGTATATCTTGATGCATCCTGTTTGTCCCCTAGCTTGGCCTTTTGTTCAGTTATTAAAAATAGCAGTTTTTGCAGGTAACTGAGAAACAGGGGTAAGCACAAGAGAAAGAAAGATATTAGTATTTAGACATGCTAAGGTATATTGCTAAGCAAAAGCAAATAAAATTTCCAAACCATACATTATATTAATACACACATGTACACACACACATACACACAGCAAAAAACCCACAACCGTGTCAGAAAGTAAATAGCTGTTATTTCTATGTGGTGAGATGTTAACATGCTTTTGCTTACATCTCTGGGCATTTTCAGAGATTTATACAATCTGGACCTTTTGCTTTTGTAATGGAACTGGTGACTCTGAAAACAACAGCCAATCAGAGTCAGAAAGAGACTAAGAATGCACCCAGCATCCCTAATAGGAGGTGTATAGGTCTCAGTGGGTTTTGTCTTATTTTGTAAGAGAGAGGATTACTTACCCATATGGTAAGTTTTTGAGACAGTGTGGATGGGGGATAATTTGGATCCTTCATCTCATCCTGAGACACGGTTCATAATCACTGGCTTCTAAGACAAGATGAAATAATCACAGAGAAAGATAGGGAACACACATTGAGAGAGAAAGAGAGAGACAGAGACAGAAAGAGACAGACAGAGAGAGACAGAGAGAAAAAAGAAAATATTGTAGAGCCTACTAACACAGAACTCTGTAGTAGCAATGTGCCAACTCTTTCTTCTTCCCCAGCCTCTCAAAGGAATAGAAAACCCAAAACTAAAGGCAAACCTCAAAGCTGGCCCTCATCTCTGGTTTTATAGGAGATTTGATGGTACCAAGAAAGCAAGCCGAATATCAAAGAAAAATCAACCACGAGATCTTATAGTAAGTAACAGGTCTGAAATATGAAGTTCACAATGAAAGAAAGGCAATTTTAAAAAGAAATTTAAAAGTGCACAAATGATGCTTATATAGCATTTCTGGGACAGTAAAAATACTAAAAGTGAGAAGGACACAAACAAAAACAAACACGATGTTTAAAAATGGATTGTAGGTTTGCATTTCTGAGATCATGCTTTCATGAAGAAGGACTCTGGAAAAGCAGGACATGATGTATGTGACAGCAACCATCTGAACTCTTGAAGAAAATAGAGAGTCAGAAAAAATGCTAAATCAAAAATCTGAAGTCTGATGAGAAAGTGGGATGGCAAAATGACGAAGGCAAGAGAGAGAAAACGAGTCCTTGCAGAATGCATGAGGAGCAAAGCCAATAATAGAGGAGGAAAGCAAGCCTGGAATCCTAGAGAGATTTGGAAGGCTCTGGTAGCTGAATAAAAATAACTTGGTAATGTTAGAGGCCAAAAACATTAAAAAAAATACAAATAAATTAAAGAAAGAAAGAAAGAAAGATATAAAAGAAAGAAAGAAAGATATAAAAGAACGAAAGAAAGAAAGATATAAAAGAAAGAAAGAAAGAAAGAAAGAAAGAAAGAAAGAAAGAAAGAAAGAAAGAAAAGAAAGTGAGGGAGACAATACAATCAGTGATCTCTCAAAGGAAACTGTCCACAGTCTTCAAGCAAGCCCGATTATTGATGGACTTACATAGGAGGCTCTCAGTGAGACTCAGTGGCTCGGAGAGAGAAGCCTTACTACACAAGCTGCACAGCAACTGTGAGGACCTGAACTCAGACCCCAACCCCCCCCCTTAATAAGCCAGGAGTGGGATGTGTGTGTCCATCATCCCAACATTGCAGGTTGGAGACAGGAGGATCCTGGTGCTTCCCTGACCAACCAGCCTGGGAAAGGATGAGCTTCAAGTTGGATGCAAGAGCTTGGCTCAAAAATAGTAAAGCAGAATTCAATAGAGGAAGATAGCCAAAATCATCATGTTTTTTGTTTTTCTTTTTATTACATCCAGGAGCCCAGCCCGTTGCCAGTAACATTCATAGTCCTAGTGGATCTTCTAACTCAGTAATACTTCCCTGGTTACACCCTCACTGATGATCCCAATCCCGAGTCTTCTGAATCCAGCCAAATGCAGATTAATCATCACACGTAGATACTGTAAACTCAACAAAAAAAAGAATCTCAAAATGAACTCCAGGCTAATAGAAAAAAATGTACATAATGTTTACCAAGAAGAGGATCTGAACTCCAACTCTAAAATGCAAAATAAGGCAAAGTGTTCACTGCAGCATCAATGACCAAGTTCAAACCCCTATAAACCATGTGTACACACACACACACACACACACACACACACACACACCAGCTATTTGGGGCAGTGTGCATCTATAATCCTAGGGTTAAGAGGTAGAAGACAAGGGATCCTCAAGGCTTAACTGGCCAGTCAAACTAGCTTAATTAGTAAGTTCCAGGTTCAATGAGAGATGTTCTCTCAAAAATTAAGATGGAACATCACTAAAGAAGACATACAACATCAAACTCTGGCTCCCACAAACATGCTCATCTGAGTACATGTACATCTCTCTCCACACCCAGACATGCACACACACAAAGATGAAAGAGAGGTAAAGACAAAACCCAAAGCCAAAAATCAAGTAAAATGAAGGCAGAAATGAGTCTCTGGGTTCATAAGTGGGATATTGTAAACACAAGAACATTAAGTTGTATTTTAAGAAGTTCACTTTCAAATTGACATATGGCACAATCGAGTAGAAATACATAAATATCAAAATATTCATAGTTGGAATTATACAACATGATTACTGTAAAGAAGAAACCATTGCAAACTAAGTGTGATCATGTCTGTCTGCAGTTCCAGCACTTGGGAAGTGGAGACAGGAGGACAGAGACTTGTATAGATTGTCCTGAAGCTGTTTGCATTTTAAAGTTAATTCCACTTCCCCAAGAAGGGCTGCCCAGTCACGTACTCAAGAGGTACGTGAACCTTCCAGATTTAATTAGTAAAATAAAGAAAAATCAGTGACTGGGCGGGGAGAGGGAGGTGGAGAGGAGAGGTCAGAGGAGGTCGTCACAACACGGAGGTTGCCAAGGATCAGCTAGAGCCAGGTGGGATTGAGTGGCGTTAAATAGCTATGAACATTAAGGATTTTATAGGTCTAATATCTCACATAGAAGGGCAGTTTGTATCTTTGTCTATTGGATGAAATTTTGTTGTGTAGATTGTGGATTGAGAGTTGGATATACAAACCTGTATGAAAAGCTATCGGGCTGTAGAGTTGTATTTATGTGGGATTTTGGGGTACAGAAACACCCCAGGACAGAGGTGGAGAACAGGCAGTAGAAGACACCCAGGAAAGGGAGTTGTGGGATTGGCGTGAGATCCAGACTGGGCAACAGAGATGAGCTCAGCTCCTTATCAGGGTCCAGCCTGAGGAGTGAGACCTCATGGCCAATACAGAGATAAAACATTTATATTTTTAATATTTACTGCAACAGACTGGGGTCAAGCCTAGGGTATATAGTGATACACTATCTGAAGAAAACAGAATAGGAAAAGCATGATTGAATCTATTGTAAATTGAAGATATGGGGATGAAAGAAATAATAGCAAAGGTTGCTTACTATTATAATAAATATTAGAGAATGTGATTAATATTATTAAGAGCCAATGTGAAAGCTTTATCCATGCTTTACATGACACAAATAAATAAATGAGTGCTGTTACAAATGCCCACTAAACAGTTACATAATCAGCCAATATGCAACCACCAAGAAAATCCCATTAAATTTCCAAAAAGGGAAATTAATAGTATAGATTACAGCCTCCTCTCACACTATAAGAAACCAGAAATTAATTTCAAAAGTAGAACAAAATAATTATTCCAGCAGCTTGGAAATAGTTCTTGGGTCAAAAATAAAAATAAAACCAAAACAGCAATTACAGAATTTTAGAGAACAGCAAGAGTGAGAACAACACATCAAATACATGGAGATTGGCCAACGCACGCCTAACCTACATTCCCAACATTAAATACTGGAGTCACTGAGCAAGAAATAAAATAAAAGTCAAGAAATTAATATGTCAACTTAGAAGAAAAGTCAGAAAAGAGTGAGGCAGAGCAGAAGGCAAAATTAAAAATCAAAGAGGAAATCAGCTCATTAAAGAGCATAGAAAAATCAGAATTAATAAATAAATCTAAAGGCTGGTTCTTTGAGAAAAGACAATAAAGTAGATAAGCCATGACTTAATCTAATCAATGAGGAAAACAAAGGCACAAGCAAACATGGGAATGGGATACCGAAAAAAAATATGCAAGAATACAGTCACTGGAAAGGACCTCATCTGCCAATCATCTGAGAACTTGAATAAGATGGTAAACACAGTGTATCATGCACACTCACAGACTCTATACAGTGTATCATGCACACTCACAGACTGTATACAGTGTATCATATACACTCAGACTGTGTACAGTGTATCATACACACTCTCAGACTGTATACAGTGTATCATATATACTCCCAGAATGTATACAGTGTATCATTCACACTCACAGACTGTATACACAGTGTATTATATACACTCACAGACTGTATACACAGTGTATCATTCACACTCAGATTGTATACACAGTGCATCATTCACACTTACAGACTGTATACATCATTCACATTCATAGTCTGTATACACAGTGTAACAATTCACACTCACAGACTGTATACTCACTGTATCATAAACATTCACAGTCTGTATACAGAGTATAACAAATCACACTCACAGACTGTATACACAGTTTATCATACACACTCAGATTGTATACAGAGTGTATCATAAACACTTGCAGACTGTATACACAGTGTATCATACATATTCACACCTCTCAAAGGACACACTCCATACATGCCAGCAGGACAAAGCCCTAGCTGATGGCTCATTGGAAAGACTGACACTTAGGACTGGAGTGGAAGTTTGATGTTAGAGCACTTGTCAGTGTATACAAGATCCTGGGAGGACTGTGGAATTGCCCATCACATCCACACCTACCCATCCACACCACACACACACCCATATACACACATATAAAAGACTAGCTTTCCAACCCAAATGTGGTCCTAAATCAGCTATCAGCTGTGTTTTCACAAACTCCTCAGGGAAGTCACAGGTGAAAAGTTTTAGATCCGGGGAAAAATTAAAAACTACAGAATCCCTTTAAGAAAATATAATAGGGTATATTACTTATAATAGACTCAAAATCCCAAAAATGAGGGCTGGGGAGATGGCAGGCTATGCAGTCCTGAGTTCAGATTCCCAGCACACATACAAAGCTTTGAGCACACATCTCTAGTACCAAAGTAGTCTCCCACATTGGGGACAGCAGGGACAAAAGCAGAAGATCTCCCAAAATCTTACAGATCATCTGACTTGCCATGAGCAACAAGAGAGCCTGTCTCCAACAAAATGGAAGGCAAGGACCAACATCCAAGACTGTCTTTCTTATCCTCCATACCTGTGCCATAGCTCACAGCCATGAACACATGCAGATGCACACATGCACACACACATACATACATACACACAATTTCAAACTGAAACTTCCAACAAGTAGGCATCCCAGACTGTTAAATAAATCATGAATAGAAAGGAAGCAGAGCTCATTCTGAGTGTATGACAACAGTTTATTACAAAATTCATTAAGAGAAAAGAAAACTATGGGTAAATTTATTTAGCTAAGGAAGACTTTTACAAACACAATTCCAAGCCAGAAATCATAAAATGACTGAAATATTTTAAGCAAGTGTTTAAAGAATCTGCAGTGCAAAATAAAATGTTAATCATGAACAAGATGTAATGAAAAACTGCCGAAGGAAATCGACTTGAAGTTTCAAACAAAAGGTTATTATAAAAAATAATGAACTACCAATACATGTCCAGAGGGGTGAATCAATCTGCCAATCCATGGTACTAACCAAGTCTTTAAAGAAATGGTTAGTAAAACATGGATATTTTTAATAGGAAGCAAATGGACAACAAGCTCCAATCTCCAGGCACTGTTCTAGATTTTGCTACTGCAGCAGCATCAGGGAATAAAAAGTGAATGCTTGACCAATAGAGATTATGTAATGCCCAAGTAAACAAAGAGATGCCAACAAATACATATTCAAGTAGCAGCCAGACCAAGATTAAAACAGGACAATAGTTTGGGTTAACAAAGACAGTGGGCAGCCTGTGTAGATCTGGGATGGGTGTTTCATTTGGTATACAACTCTGCTGCATTTGATTTGGTAATAATTTCTTAGAAAGGTAACCTTTCTATCAGAATTGATCCATGGGACCCAGATATCTAGAGCTTCCTTCTTGTATCACTCAGAATAGTGAAGACAATTATATAAAGTTTCATCACCCTAAGTTTGGTATAACCATGCCAGAAAACACATCTCAATGGCTTTTGACTTGTTTGCACATTATATATGTATTGCCCTTAGCATCTCCATAGAATGAAATGATATTCTGGTCTATTTAGTTCACATTCCTTCAGATCTAAGGTTAGAACATTTTAAAGGTAACACATGCCTAAGATACTTTAAATAACGATAAAGAAAATAACTTCCATTGAGAATTTAGCCACACATATTCTACATGCTTAAGGATGTAAATATCCCTCAAGGCTTTCTGTAACTAAGCATCAATGTTTCCCACCTTGTAGCTGATGTCAATGGTCTTTAGCCAACACCCAAGCACACGGTGGCTGTTCATAGAGACCTCGATACTTATGAGCCTCCTGAAAGTTGTATTTTCTTATCTAACACCACCACTAGGCTGGCCTTCTTAAGCATGAGATTTAAATCCTTGTTCTCCATTGGATTTGTACTAACCCCTAAATAAAAAAATAAACAAATAAATAAATGGCAGCTCTGTGATCAAGGGATGTGGCTGTCATGTCGGCCATGCAAGCAACAGGTCCTGAGTTCAGTCCCCAGAATTTACTCCAAAAGGCAGGTGCAGCAATCCTGTCACCCCTGGAATTCTGTAATCCCAGTACTAGGGAATGAGAGACAGAGAGATCCCAGCAGCTCCATGGCCAGCCAAACTAGTTTTATCCAGTGAATTGGGGGCCAAACAAGAGACCTTGTCTCAGAAAACACGTAGATGATTCCTGAGGAACGACCCTGAATGTTAATCTTTAGTCTATACATGTACATGAGCACACACGCATGCATGCACACATATACACATGCACACACACATGCACACACACACACACACACACACCTCCCACACAGTCATGCCTGGCAGTGCCCACTTCCTGCTCACTCATTTTATTCCCTGCTTACACACTCACACTTCCTAGAACTGTCCAAGCTCTGCCCTACCCTCTACCTTTGCACATCTCTTGATG
Organism: Micromys minutus; assembly: GCF_963924665.1. NCBI lineage: Eukaryota > Metazoa > Chordata > Mammalia > Rodentia > Muridae > Micromys > Micromys minutus. The sequence continues at coordinate 46,217,018 of NC_137980.1, read as the reverse complement.
TTCTCTATTTGGAATGTTCTTTTCCTCATTCTGTACAGAGGAAGCTTTTCATCCTTGTTTATAGGTCCATTCTCTGATTTCTTCCTCTGCGATGCTTGCTTAGAGACTAAGCCCTGTGTGCTAAGCGCTTGTTGCTATCTAACTCCAATCCAGTCTTGCCAAGAGCTTATAAATGTTGTTCAATACCAAACACACACACACACACACACACACACACACACACACACGGATAAAAGTGTGAACCAGTGCAAGAGGAACCATAAAACATCATTAAAGGAAATTTCATAGTCATTTTTGTATGTGTAACAGGAACCATAAAACATCATTAAAGAAATATTGTTAGTCATTTTTTTTCTATCTATGGGACTCTGGACTACAAAATTAACCACAGGAGAATGCAAAGATTCATTTCCTAAACTTATCATTACAACATTCTTCCAATAGCAAAAGTGACAAATGACCTTTATGCACAATCAGAGAAAGACATTTAAACAAGTTAATAACTAGAATGGAACGGTCAAATAAAAATGTATATGATAATGATAATATGGTCAATTTTTAAAGGAGGGGTAGGAACTTAATGCAAACGTAGACCCCAATCTATTAAAATGGCCTTTTAATTACATATACAAAATAGAAATATTCTAAGAATAGAAGTCATGATTTTCTCTATATGTCTCCTATATTTTCCAATAACATGTTTTTTTTTTCTAATTTTTGACATTGATTAAAAAAGATACAGTTATAAAATGGAATGACAGAATACACATCATTTTTTTTTAAATTAAAGAAAAAAATCAGATTACTATTCCCTGTGAGCATAAGCTTTTATGCCTCAGGAGAAAGAAAACTTTTATTTCCCAATACATCTGGAAATGAAGCGCACAGGCTGAACCTAATCAGGGAAGATTGCTTTAGTCAAAATGAGATCATATCATCCTGCATAGTAATGGCATGTGATAATTTATTCTGATTCCCGAAACCTAAGGTAAAAGCATGAATTGGGTGTTTCACCTCACAATCCCGGGGACCACTGTCTTCCACTCAGCCCTGTCTGCTGGGCTGGTTCTTCCCTCTCTACCCCTTTGCTTCCATGTTTGCCATTCACCTTCCCCTTGCAGGTAACAGCGCCATTAAGCCCCATCCGGGCCCTTCACGAGACTGTACTATGAAATGCTATGGAAAGCATTTAATAAATCGTCTTTGTCTCTTTTCGGGACTCAAAATCTGGTGCATGAAGTCACCTGTTGTCATTTCTCTAAAGGAACTGAAGTTATGTGGTTTCTGTAGGTCGCTGATCTGCAGTAGCCCTTGGGTCCCTGAAGCAGACGGGAAGGCTTGCTGAGATGTCTAGCGCCTCGGCACATAAGCAGGTAGATAAGCTGATTTACACTTATCTCCGGAGAAAAGCTGTGAGGCTAGGGCTGGTGGTGTCATTTGGATTCTACAAAGAAGTCACTAGACCACGGGTAGTATGGAGCTTCCAAGAGGTCACCAGAATAGCATCTCATTCTAATTCAAGTCTACCAGCAAAAAAACAGCATGGATCGGACTCCAGGTAAATCTTACCAGAACAATTGAAGCAATCTAAAATCAAAAATGGGAAGTCAAGAAAGAGGAAGAGAAGGCAGAAGAGAGTTCCAGAGATGGCCAAGCCAATTAAGAGGTTACACTAAATCTGCATCACCATCAGCGTCACTTAATTAGAAAATAAACTACCCAGCAAAGAAGATAGGAGACCTGTCTGTTAGCTACACAGTTCTGTTTTTTCCTTTGGCAAGGTGAAGGATTTCAAGATCTCAGGAAAGTACAGAATTATGTTGATTCTGAATTTTTACCTTAAAAACACATATTTCATTTCAATGGTACTCTGGGAAGAAATCCTGACTTCTAGATTTAAATGCAAGCAGCATCAGATTTTATTATTCTACTGTCTTTAGCCATTTTTTGCCTTCATGCGTTATTTATCATTTTACTTTCAGTGACTTTGATATGTAAATTAAAGCCACAGTAGCAAATGTTATGATTGGGATAAAGATCTAGAAACACTAATATTTCTTGTTACGACGTTTGCTTAGCCAACTGAATACCACAGAACTGCCTGATGGGACCCATGTTAGGAAAATGTCTAGACAGAATTCTGTAGACTTCAGGGACCACTTGAAACCAAAACCCACTACCCTGAGGTCATCTCCCATAAGTAAGTGCTACCCAGTAGTTGTTATAATGGGCATATCACCTACCAACTTCCCAATCATGACCAAACTTCCTATCTTAAATACAGGAGGAGTCAGACTGTGAGCCTGCTTCAAAAACTTGGTTGCCTCAGCTCAAAGACGTACTTAGCATGAATGCTGGTACATCGGGTGTGTCATCTACGCTGTTGAGCTCTGAGGCCTTGGCCAAAATAGAGTCCAGTTTTTCTTTCCTTCACCATATTGTCAATATCATTTCTTTGGTGTGCAAATGTTGTCTCCTGGAGGGTGGCTCATAAGACAATGAGCCTCCTGAATCTGAAAAGGATTCAAATGCTCATAAAAGTGTCAAGATTCACAAGTCCCTATTCCAAGTTTTATGGGTAGTAAATGCTTGCTGGTGAAGAGGAGACCAACCAGCCTTAGCTGAGCCTTTCTGTGGAAAGAGGTAACTTTCCACCCCTACCTCCTTAACACTAGTAGATTCATGAAGACAGATCTGAGTGGAGTCTCATCTCTCATCTGTCACTGATGTCTACCTGGAGTAAAAAGATGTTTGTTCAAGTCTTGCCTCTTTGTGGACCATCTGTGTTAAAACCTGCAGAGAACCCCTCAGCTAGGGAAGGTCAACTGAAGGAGTCTCCATCTTTGCAGCCACTCAGGACCTGCCATCCTGTGTCACCCATGCTGGCCACAGCAGCTACTTTAGGGCCACTCATGATCTAGAAGTGAGACCAAATACTCATTGGTTCCCTGGAACAAACTCTGATAGAAGTCTAAGTTGGCTTGTTGTTGGGACCCTGTAAGGAAGGGTACACAGGCATTATGTTATACCTCCCCTGTTAGAAGTATGGTTCCAACATGCATGTACATGGCTTATCACATATGTACATAGCACCACCTAGTCATCCACTTCTCTTTCTTCATCTCCTTCCCATGCAGTATTGGGAAGTGACTGACTCCTTCATACCTACTTAGCAGATGGTCAGCTTTCCAGGAGAATTGGGTTATATGGATGCCCCAGCTCGTAGAGAGGCTACAGGTTTGGGGGAATAACTTATCAATAGATACATTTTCACCTTGAGTGCTCCAGATCATTTGGTGTTGAACTGGGATATTGAAAGATTAGGGAAATGGAAGCAAAGAAGAGGTTTCAGGAAAGGAAAATCTCAGGTATAAATTATAAACATGAGAGAGGACATTGGGTATATTCTTTATATTGAGTGAGGGGGAAGATTGTGTGTGTGTGTGTGTGTGTGTGTGTGTGTGTGTGTGTGTGTGTACACACTCATGTGTTCTTCATACTTCAGAAGGATCAGAGAAGTTGAAGTGAGAATAATTTAAGACATGTTCTAGGTCTTGAGAAAACTTATCAGGAAGCTAATGAGCAGAATTTTACTATGAGATCAGGGAAGACCACTCCCTGAGGGCATATCATTGGACCATGTGCTCTGAGACATTCTCAGGTTTGTGTTTCAGAAAGAAACACATTGGTTTCTGGTATGATCTTGACACATTGCAAGGAATACATTTATGGTTACATTTATGGAAACTCTTGAGAAGCTGACCACTCCAACCCCCAAAGAGCAGGGGTTCCTCACACTTCAGTTCCCTTCACTTTAGATTTCCTGGAAGAGCACAAGGAGGAGCCAGCAAGCTATAGAACCACGTTTCCAGCAGGCTGATAGATGTCTGCAGTTTGCCTTCCCAGAAGCAGCCCCAACTCATCATGTCCAGGGATAAACTTGTTCTCCTCAATAAATGTTTCTCTTCCCTTTTTAGCATTAGATTCACCCAAGTTCAAAAGTTCATTCTCCTTTCTTGTCACAACCCATCTCTTACCAGGTCTACTTTCATCCTTTTAAAATACATTCATCTAGGCTGATGGATAAGCAGTTAAAAGCATTTGCTGCCCTTATAGTGGGCCCAGATTTGGTTTCCAGCACCCACAGAGCATCTCATAATTGTTTCTATCTATCTCTACTTCCAGGGGATCCAACACTGTCTCCTGAGCTTGATGGACATCAGACATGTACACGATGCACAGGCATACCAAACATTTATACACATGAAATAAAAACAAATAAAAATTTAAAAATGCTCCCTCCTCTTTCCCAGATGAACTCTAACTCAGACTCTAGTCACCTCACGGTGTAACGCTCACCATCATATATGTCATACAGAACCCAGATGGTTAGGTCCACAGCAAGAGCCTCTCTCTCACACTCACCCAGCTGAGTTCTCTCTAGTGATCAAATCTTCCAAAACCATCTATAAGACCTTAATACCCATATGTCTCCCTCTGGCTCTTGCTTACATAGTGTGCACTAAATCAGAGAGCATCCCAGAAAAAGGAAAACAATTCACCACCTAGAATCTTAGAATGCTGTCTTATTTGGAAAGGATTTTGCAAGTGTTGTTATATAAGTGAAAATAAGATCAGACTACATTGAGGTGGACCTTACACCCAACCTCAGATCCTCAAGGAGTAGCTGTAGATGCACGGTAGAGTCAGAAATTGGAGAAATGTATCTCCGAGTTGAGTACCAAGGAAGAGCTCCATCAAGCAAGCAAAAGGGGCGAAGGTGGAGGCACAAAAAAGAACATTTCAGGGGGTTTCCTGAAGAAAACTAGTATGCTGATAATTTGACTTCAGGCTCCTTGTGCACAATACCTAGAATGTTCCTTGGTAACCCCTCTGTCCTATCCATCAATCAGACCTTTAGTGCCCAGCCAAACTCTCTATCTGCCTATGGGAAGTCATGGTACTCTCTCATTCCTCTGAAAGAGTCTTCAATCATACCTGACCGGATCCAGGGCTCTGGGGGTCATTAGGATTGCATCATCTGTTATTACCAACTGGTGACTGATGGGTGTCTTCATTTGTCCCTTTAATAATAGAACTGGAGGGAGCGGTTGGGTTCTTCTTCTTTAAGAAGAGTCACTGTCTTACTTTCTGTCTCTAGGTTTAGCACCTAATTCCAGTCACCATTTTCCAAACATGCCCTTTGGCCATTAGAGGTAGCAGAAAAATAACGCCTACGTGCTCCATTATTTAGCCCCACCCTCTCTTTCTGCACATACCATCCTTGTCACCCCCCATTTGCCCTTCACTATACCCAGTTACATATGACTCCTGAACCGATGCAGCAGCTCACAGCTCAACATCTCCCCATCATGCACAGTCCTTGAACCCTTCAAGGTCAACCAAATGTTTCCCTTCACTAAAGTTCTCTCTTAAACACCATTTACTGGAAACCCACCTCTTTCTCTGATAGTTGACTAGAACTCAACACACACTTCTATTAGGAAGAATATTACCCTCATGTACCAGGGTGCAACTATTTCTGTAAAACTCTGCTTTTTACCTATGAGATGACCTAGCTCCAATCATGTGACCCCTCTGGACCTCAGTGTTCCCATCTTTATAGTTGAATCACTGATACCATCAGCCTTATGGTGTCATGAAAGCTTGAAAAAAAGCAATGAGCATGGAATGCAGTTTGGCTGCAGCTATGACTATCAACCACCATCACCATCACCATCACCATCATCATCACCATCATCTGTCATGCTGGTTTCGGAACTTTGTTTATAAATACCTTGCCCCAGCTAGGAACACAGAACTACATAAATGCAGCACTTTCCAGGTAAGTTAAAAAAAAAAAAAAAAAAACAGCAAAGCACACTCTTCAAAATCAATGCCCCCACTAGCCATGGGTACTGTGCAGGTGCTAATGTACCAAGGACAGTATATTATTATCCTCATAAAACTCCTTTCTTCCTGAGAGATTAAAGAGCTCAGAATATTCCATTCCAAACAGCTTTACAAGTCCCCTGAGAGAGGAGGTAAGAATTGTGTTTCTATTGTCCTTGTGTATCAAGGCAGAGAGACAAGAAACAAATTTGCTGTCCTGACACCTTGAGGTGCCTTATCCCCAGTACTGAGAAACTGAGGAAGAATGGCTGGCTCCCTTCCCCTTTGTTCCTTAGAAAAATGTCCTTTAAACAAATCAGTAAGCTGCATTATATTGCCTCAAGGTATATATATATATATATATAAAGCCTCTGTCTTCCCATGTTCATTGACATACCAATTCATTCATTTAGAATCAGCTGACCAACCCAATGATAGTCTCGGTCATGCTACTAAATATCAGGCAGGCTACACAGAGTGATATAGACTGGACAGGAAAGAACATCACCTAGAAAATGCCCTAAGCAATGAGTTTGCTGAAGCAGAAGTGTACGTAGTGCCTTTGCAACCTCAAAGACTACACATTTCTTCCATGTAAGTATTTTAAATGCAAATTAAAAATTCAACTCAATTTCTAGAAATACTTCTTAAAGATGTGATGATCCCCCAACCAGTAGTCTTCCTTCAAGAGATGCAAAACACCTCCCACCTATGCTGAGGCTACTGAGTCACAACGAGATACTAAAGTGAAGTTAGTGCTTCCAATAAGGTTGCTCAGTTAACCCAGAAACTTCCATAGTGAAATCCCAAGACTCCTGTGCACCACAGCATAGAACAATAGACAACTACAGGTATTTGTATACCCCTGCGGTTATTATTCATAACAGCCCATGTTGGAAGCAACCCAAATGTCCGCTGATGGTTCAGTAAGCAAAATGAAACATATACACATATACTGTACATGCAAAGAAGGGAATTTCCATATAGGATACATGATGTATCCCAAAGACATTAGGAAGAGAAGGAAGCAGTTGCCAAAGGACAAATGGCAGACAGTTCCATTTTAATGATGTATCTAGAACATCTAATTGATAGAGAATAGTAGACTAGTGGTTGGTACAGAAAGACCTGGATACTAGAATGTTCAATGGGTAGAGAGATTTAGTTTTAGGACAATAAAAATGGTCAGTAAATAGGTGTTACAGATGGACTCACAATGTTATGATTGTCCCTAATATTACTTACATCCCTAATGTCATTTATTGAACACTTAAGAATGAGTAGGGGTTGGGGAGATAGCTTAGCAGTCAAGAGCTCTGGCTGCTCTTGAAGAGAATCTGAATTTGAATTCTAGCACCCAATGTGGTGGTTCACAACTCCCTCTAACTCCAGTTCCAAGAGATGCCATGTCCTCTTCTGGCCTTCATATGTGGCACTGCACACACATATATAAACATACACACAAGCAAAACTTCCACACATACAAAATAAAAATTTAAAGGTAAAGTGTCAATATATATTTTGCTGAAGAAGAAAAAGAGGACTAGAAGGGGAGCAGGCAGAAGAGGAAGAAGATGAGAGAAAGAAGAGAAGAGAGGAGGAGAAGGAAGAGGAGAAAGAGGAAAAGAAGGGAGAGGGAGAAAAAGCATTACTCAACAGACTTATCCAAAACCATAGAGAGGACTCTAGAGATGCCTGATCCCTGTACTGGTCTGCTGTGCTACACCCCAGCTCCAGATGCTGGGGCCCAGAGTGGCCAATAGAACCAGAGAACTGTCCTCAGCCAACCCAAAGCATCAACCATGCGAAATATTAGCACCTGCCAACCCTTTTCCATGGAGATCACTGAGAGCTAACTGTTTGGTGATTCTGATGGCAAAAGGCTTCTCACTTTTAGGAAGAAGCATCTCTGTTCTGGGATTCATACCCGAGGAATTTCAGGGTCAAGCTGAAGGTCACTGTCTCCAGCTGAGGCCACATTCTTGCTTCACTTTCTGCCTCACCCTGCCCCCTCTTTCCTTATAGCTTATGCCAGAACACTGCTTTCCATGAGTCACCTTCAGAGCGGTCCTCCCACAAGGCTCGGCAGTGGTAGCCTTTCTTCTACAACTGCCGTCCAAAGAAGACTTCTTCATATTCTCCTTACCCATTCCCAGGGCATGTGATACTACAGATGATCGGAATGCAAGTCCACACACTGAAGTATCTACACATAAAAGAGTACAATCGTTCCTGATCCCCGAAATCTTCACTCTTCCCCAATCAGAGATGATACCTCCTTCACTGAAGTGGGACATGGTCAGGAGGATGTGCCCTAGCCTAGTGGGGACACCTACATTCTTGACATATTAGGGCTGCACTTTTACCTCAAAGTGAAGAGCCCTTTGAAACGATCTCTGGTTAGCAACTTGTTAATGAGCTAGTGCAAGAAAACAAAACTCAACACTTTCAATGTGCCCAGAGGCTGTGCTAGACCCAAGAGATAGCTAAAACAGTGAAACAGCTCAAACTTTGAGCCTGCCTTTTGGAGAACAAAAGCAAATAAGCTAGAAGAGAAAATAGAAGAGCTAAGGCAGAAGCAGGGAGGGAGACACATCTGGGAAGGGGGCACCTAGTTAGAGACCTTTATGGTACCTGTAGAACATTTAGGGAGTCTCCCAGACACCAGAAACTCATGGCCATACAGGGCACAAGTGTCATAAAAAAAAGGAAGTTAGCTGATTTTAGATGGGGTTCAATCAGTCATTCACTCAACAAACATTGCCAGGCATGTGTGCTTTCTAAGCCCTGAGAATGCAAGAGAAATGAGCAAGAGATACGATGGGAAGGTGAAATCAGAGCAGACAAAACTAGGCTAGGGCTCTCTGTGGTTCCCAATACTTCTTGTCCTTATCTATGGCATAGGCAAGAAAATGACAAAGCATCTCAAGGGGTTGTTGTGAGGATTAAAGAAAGTGAATGCAGAAGTTATTTTTTGACCCACAACAATGCGAAGCACTCGGTGCGTCATTTTTCTCTCCTACCAACTAGACTCACTTGTTTCTCTCAAGAATCCCCATGCATAAATAGATAACAATTGAAAAGCCAGTGCCACAGTGCATCATGGGAAGAGTGCAACTCGTCTCCATGTTTGGAAACTGAGCTCCCCTGGAGGGCTGTGCTTCCCCATGGCACTTCTCTGACATGAGTCTTGGCCATTCACTCTGATGGCTGGAACCATGCTCTGTGAATCTGTCACCATGCGATCTGCATATAACAAGATAAGCTTGCTCTTCCAGCTCACTTGGCACACACCATGAAGAACTAACGCCTACAACTGTCAGCGTTTAGTGCGAGATTTAATAAGCGGGGTGTTTTTCCAAGTCCAGTTTCACAAAGCCAAGTGGAGGCTTCAATCCCCATGTGCTAATGCTAGAGCATGCATGCTCACCAAGTGAGGACCCAGGGACAGGAGGCTATTTTTCAGCCAGATTCAGAGAAGTGGTTTCTCAGACCAGAGCCATATATTTATAGGACCAGAATAAAAATCAACATTCTGAGGATGACGTCACCAACCCCCTGATCCAGGGGGTTATTTATTTATTATGTGATAATGGCCCAAATGTATACAACACTCCAAAATCTGCCATGCAAAATTCAAACATCTTTGTAATTCCTGTTTACAAAGCACACAGAGAAATTAAAACAGGCTTAATCGAGTAGTGTTTGTGCATATTAATGAACCAAAATTCTAAATCTGGATTTTGAAAATAAAAAAAGGGGTAAAAGAGGATTCATTCCAGACTAATTTGCTTTTGAATATGACACTTTGCATGTCAAACAGTATAAGGGATGAGGATTGGGAGGTCCAGATAAGCATTTTACTATAAACTGGAGGACATATAATATTTTAAAGGGAAAGGACCTCTTTGTATATTTTAATCTCAGGCTTTCACGGTACACATGCTTCACTGAATCCCTTACAGTCTCCACTGTGACCACAGGATCCTCCTCTATAGCCTGCAGACCTTTCCTCTAGCTGACCTGCTCTGACACTGTCGCAAAAGGACTTGGTACCCTATGTACATGTTTCTCATGTCCACTAAAGCCAAAAACCCTTGATTCTTGTCAGACAGAGGAACAGAAAGATTCTAAAGAAGACAGACCCAAGGTCACACCCAAGTTCTGCCTCAGAGGCTGCTCTATGCCTCACTTTTCACAGTGGCAGACATAGTTGGTAGAACATAGGTGTTCAGATATACTAGTCCATTCCTTGAAGTAGTAACAATGAATACCCAATGCCCAATTTCCTGTGGTCCATATCTACAACAAGAAAGAGACCCAAATCAGAAGGACCCGAATGGGAACCCTTGGGGTGTGAGTAGACATACTCAGTGGGCACTCTGGCTTGTCTTTATGACTCAGGCTATGGGCTAGCCAACCTCCAACCTTGAAGAAGTGAGTGTGAAGTATAGAATCAAAGTTCCTGGGCTGGGCTCCAGGCTCTGCCACACGGAAGCACCTCTGGTAATTGGTATCCCTTCCCAGTGCTAGGTTTTCTCACCAATAAATGGGACTATTGCACCAGCCCCCTCCAGGTGTGCAACTCACATGTCACAGTTGCCAGCAAATTTCTGTGGAGAACAGGTCTGAAGAATAGACCAAAATCAGAGAGGTTGACAAAATGTATATACACAAAAACTTTCCAAAAGCAAATGAGGCCTGGGAGATGGCTCAGTGGGTAACGTGCTTGCCAAATAAGAATAAAGAAGTAGGTTCAGATTCCCAAAATCAATGTAAGAGAGTCATGTAGAGCAGCAAGAATTTATAACCCCAGCAATGAGAGCAGAGATGGACAGATCTCTGGGATGTACTGGCCAACCATTATAGCCAAAATGGCAAGTTCTGGGTTCAATGAAATACTCTGTCTCAGTAGATGAAGATCAATAGAAGAAAATGCCAATGAGCCAATGACAACCTCTGGCCTCAACACCCACATCCTTCCTAATGAAAGAACAGAAGGGTTCGCAGATCTGCCCAAGGGCCTATAGTCTGATCCATCTATGGAACATGTAAGACATCAATATGTCTAAAGAAGCTGCCCAAGTTCTTTCTTTATACCATTTTACAATGTAAAGAATGAAATAATTCTCACATACCCTACTAAGTAAGAGATAAAGACAAGACAGTGGCTCCACGATCATCCTTCTTCAGAAGAAAACATTGACAGTGGTGAAATGATTCAGGAACAACTAGGTAAGACCCATAAGTTACACCACACTCAGAACCAGCTACAAACAGATTGAGTAATTAAATGTGAAAAGAAAAGTTAACACCTCTAACTGAGTGAGTGCATAGGAAAATGTCTAATAGTCTAAAAAATGAGGAACCATTCAGAATATGGCACAAGATTCATGCAGTGAAAAGTTGATTTCACAAAACAAAACTGAGTTCTTCTGCTACTGAAGATGTTATCAATAATATTAAAAGACAAATAATTAAAATGTAATATCTGTATGACAAAATATGAATGAGTGTCCTTAAAATGTAAAGAGTACTTAGCAATCAACAAAAACTAAAGCAAGCCAAGAGAAAATATAGACAAAGGACTTGAAGAAATTATAGAAAAGTTCCTATTCAAGAAAAATCAATAAAAACTGTAAGAACAAACCTTATACTTTTACATTAAAAATCTAAGACACCATATTTCCAATATATATGCTTGCAAAGCTAAATCTCCATTGTTTTCTTCAAGAGCATAAGAACTTAAAAATTAGAATGGAAGCAGCTCTATCCCTCAACAGAGAAATGTGCTGATATTTATTACAATTCTAAATGCATATTCTTCTTGAAATATTCAAACTCTTTTTAGGAATGTGTTCTGCAGAAATATAAAAAGAGAGGCATGGGGTTACTCGTCATGGCACTGCTAAGAGAGATAGATATACTAGAAATATTCTCACTATGCTACAGTTAGTACTGATCAAACATCACTAAACAAAAGAAACAGAATGGAATACTGTCAGGGGCTGTATAAAATGTGTTCGTCAAAAACCTAAGAGCATGGTAGCCAGGTCTTTTAATCTCAGCACCCAGGGCATGGAGGCAGGAAGATTAGGAGTTAAAAGGTCACCCTTAGCTACACAAAGCCAGCCTGGGCTATATGAGGCCTTGTCATGAAGGAAGGAAGGAACGAAGGAACGAAGGAAGGAAGGAAGGAAGGAAGGGAGGGATGGAAGGAGGGAGGGAGGGAGGGAGGAGTAAAGGGAGGGAGGGAAAGAGAGAAGGAGGAACAGAGGAAGCCAAAGAATTATTATGGCAACTCAATAGGACTGAGTCTGTTTTTTTTCTTTGAAAACAAAGCCCAGGTGACTTGGCATTGGGTAGAATGACTGGCTGCCTCAGGCATATGGGTGAGGGAGTTTCTGGAGCAGATGGGGGTTTGAACCAGAGGACATAAAGGAAAGATGACCCTCAATGTAGATGAACACTTTCCAGTTGACAGGGGATGCATGGAATAACCATCTCTGTCTTCAGTGAGTTTGATTTTTAATAAAAAGGGTATTTTATAACTTACAAACATCAACAAACATGCTTTAAAATAAAACAGTTTCATAAATAAAAAGTTGTTTTTCCTGTTTCTTTACATTAGTACCCTCCCTCCTCTGGTCAGTGATAGTAGCCTGCCCTGTGCACCCTGGGAATCTGTGCTGGTTTGAAAAAAATGGCCCCCACAGGCACATAGGAGGTGTAGCCTTGTTGGAGGAGGTGTGGCCTTGATGAAGGAGGTGTGACCTTGTTGGAGGAGGTGTGGCCTTGATGAAGGAGGTGTGGCCTTGTTGGAGGAGGTGTGGCCTTGTTGGAGGAGGTGTGGCCTTGATGAAGGAGGTGTAGCCTTGTTGGAGGAGGTGTGGCCTTGATGAAGGAGGTGTGACCTTGTTGGAGGAGGTGTGGCCTTGTTGGAGGAGGTGTGGCCTTGTTGGAGGAGGTGTGGCCTTGATGAAGGAGGTGTGGCCTTGTAGTAGGAAGTGTGTCACTTGGGGCAGTCCTTGAGGTCTCAGATTCCTCAACCAGGCTAATGTGACTTTCCCTGACTACCCTCTAGATCCAGATGTCGAATTCTCAGCTACTGCTTCAGCATAATGTCTGCCTGCATGCTACCATGTTTTCTGCCATGATGACAAGGGACTAAACCCCTGAACTGTAATACAGACCCAATTAAATGTTTTCCTTTATAAGAGTTGTCAAGACCATGGTGTGTCTTCATAGTGATAAAATCCTAAGAAAGTTTCTAAAACCTTGTTCCCTTGTAGAGGGATATGCAAGACACTTTTGTTGACAATTTATAATAACCTCAATTCTATTGTGAGTTATGAGCTCCTATTCCCAATTGATAACACCAGGCCCCTCCTACTCTGCACGACATGAGCATTCCTTCTAAGAGTTTACCTTTGGTCTTCCTTTGAAGTTGGTTCACAGCAACATTTCCCTGTTAACAAGCATGATCCATTCCCTGCGTCCAACTTCCCTGAAATGTCATAGGTTAAAGGCTCCCTTTCATTCAACTCGGTTCTAGACGCCCCCAATGTCTTGCACTGTATTTACTCTGTTACCCTAATTTTGCAAGAAAGAATTGAATGATACACCAGTGACCCAATTTTAGTATGAGATTAGCATATTAGACTTGGTCTCCAGGGCCCTGCTATTTCAGAGGAGACAATCTGGGGTCACAAATCTTCCCTAAGAGCACCAATGAGCAGAGATACAGCACCAAGAGAGAAACCATGACTTCCTTCCTTTCTCCTGAGCATTCTACAACCTATAGCCCAGGATAGATCTGGGAGACTAACAGCAGCTTGACTGAGATCTGATCCCAGTGCCTAAAGAACCACAAGTGCTTAATGTGGGAGCAGAAAGAGAAGTGAGCTGAGAGGCAAAGCTAACGGCCATGAGCAAGACAGAACAAAAAAGAGCCAGAGGATTACTTGAGAGAATCTCCAGATGACTTTGGTCTGGAAGCCATGAGGTCTGGATGACATAGGTCAGGATGTCATAGAATCTAAGTCAGGGCTACTATTATTGTAATGCAACACCATGACATAAAAAAGCAACTTGGAGAGGAAAGGACATAAGCTAACACATCACTGTTCATCATCAAAGAAAGTCAGGAGAGGAACTCTGAGCAGGAGCCTGCAGGTAGGAGCTGATACAGAGGTCATAGAGGAGTGCTGCTTACTGGCTTGCTCCTTGGGGCATTTTCAGCCTGGTTTCTTATTGAAATGATGACTACCAGCCCAAGAGTAGCCATTCCCAATGGGCTGGCC